>NC_091346.1:6308844-6318844 GCF_038502225.1 Cherax quadricarinatus
TGTCAGCGGATGGGTCTATGAAAGATGAGGTGAATCATAGAATTGATGAGGGAAAAAGAGTGAGTGGTGCACTTAGGAGTCTGTGGAGACAAAGAACTTTGTCCTTGGAGGCAAAGAGGGGAATGTATGAGAGTATAGTTTTACCAACGCTCTTATATGGGTGTGAAGCGTGGGTGATGAATGTTGCAGCGAGGAGAAGGCTGGAGGCAGTGGAGATGTCATGTCTGAGGGCAATGTGTGGTGTGAATATAATGCAGAGAATTCGTAGTTTGGAAGTTAGGAGGAGGTGTGGGATTACCAAAACTGTTGTCCAGAGGGCTGAGGAAGGGTTGTTGAGGTGGTTCGGACATGTAGAGAGAATGGAGCGAAACAGAATGACTTCAAGAGTGTATCAGTCTGTAGTGGAAGGAAGGCGGGGTAGGGGTCGGCCTAGGAAGGGTTGGAGGGAGGGGGTAAAGGAGGTTTTGTGTGCGAGGGGCTTGGACTTCCAGCAGGCATGCGTGAGCGTGTTTGATAGGAGTGAATGGAGACAAATGGTTTTTAATACTTGACGTGCTGTTGGAGTGTGAGCAAAGTAACATTTATGAAGGGATTCAGGGAAACCGGCAGGCCGGACTTGAGTCCTGGAGATGGGAAGTACAGTGCCTGCACTCTGAAGGAGGGGTGTTAATGTTGCAGTTTAAAAACTGTAGTGTAAAGCACCCTTCTGGCAAGACAGTGATGGAGTGAATGATGGTGAAAGTTTTTCTTTTTCGGGCCACCCTGCCTTGGTGGGAATCGGCCGGTGTGATAATAAAAATAAAAATATATATATATATATATATATATATATATATATATATATATATATATATATATATATATAAATATATATATATATATATATATATATATATATATAAATATATATATAAATATATATATAAATATATATATATATATATATATATATATATATATATATATATATATATTATATATAGAGATATATATATATATATATAAATATATATATATATACATATATATATATATATATATATATATATATACATATATATATATATATATACATATATATATATATATATATATATATATATATATACATATATATATATATATATATATGTATATATATATATATATAAATATAAATATATATATATACATATATAAATATATACACATATATAAATACATTATATACATAAATATATATATATATATATATATATATATATATATATATATATATATATATATATATATATATATATATATATATATATATATATATATATATATATATTTGTCCTGAGGCAGATTTTTCCGAAAGCACTTAACCTTACTCTAGAAGAAGAAGACCGCCATTTCTGTCTGCTAGTTTCATATTCCGCGGCACTCCAGTGCTGCCCTCTCTAGGCCTGCCCAGGTCAGTGGGACGCTGAGCCCACACTCTCTCTCTTCACGGCTGTGAGGGAAAAGTTCAATAGATAGGAGTAGCGATGGAGTATATAGTAACAATAGTTTCATTGCCGGCTACTTGTTAAGGTAGGGCAAGTCTAGCTCCCGCTATTCCCGCCTTTCCCCCCCCCCCCACCCCGAAAGTGATAGTTTGACTGCCGGCTGCTTGTTAAGGTAGGGTCAGTCTAGCTCCCGCTATCCCTTCCCCTCCTTCTTCCACCCCCCCGAAAGGTGACATGTGGGGCTCCGGTCCAAACAGTAATCACTAGACTCACAGCTCCCAGCACTACTGTAAGTACATGCCTGCCTTGTATTCTAGTGGATTTATTGGTTGAAAGCTTCACTTTTGACCAATAATAAACTTAGTCCTTTCAGTTTTGCTCTAAGTTGACTGTTGTAATAATCACCACATCTTTTAGGTATTGTACTTATCATAGAGAGTGATTTCTTAAGCAGTGGGTAACCTGTCTATCTTTCCAGCTCGGATGACAGAGAGGGTCACCTGTCAATCAACGAGTAGAACTGATGGAGATGGACGAACGTCCTGAGACTTCCCCTTTTTGGATTTAATTACCTGTGCACCTGTATGAAATTGCAGGACGTAACCCCTCAACATTGCAGCGGTAAAGAACCTGCTTTCCTGTCATCGGGATAGAATACTCAAGGCTATACTGTGAAGAACTAGCCAGTGGGTTGTAACCAACACCTGCGACCCCTCCCCCCCATCATCGGCAACGGCTACGATTTCAACAAGCAGTGTCACCAACACCAGACACCCAAGTTTTATATTAGCGTTGAATTCAGTTATCATTTATATTTTTCATTTTCTTTAATGTAGGATTAATATTTCATATTTAAGTGTTTTATATTTTATATTTTCTATATAATAAAGTGTTAATGTTTGTTATTATTTCTTTTTCTATTCATTAATTTTCCTGAGGAGGAGCCAGCTTTGGTAATACTGCCTGAAGTTGTTACAGAGCTGAGTAAGCCTTCACAAGTGGCGACCTTCCCAGGATCAACTCGACTGAATCAAGATTCAACTCCATCTCGAATCTACCATTGGAACTTCAACGCCGCATACCACAGACGTTACCACCAGCCATGAGTAATCATTCTCTATGGTAGGACTACAGTACAGGTATTTAAAAGATTTGATGATTGTTATGGTCTCAATTTATTGTAAGTCAAGTCAAGGCAGGAATACTAGTTAATTCTGCCATCTATTTTTGTGTAAGCTTGAAACACTTTGGAGGATTAGACTCTAGGGACCCGAGATTTTCCAGTGACAATTTGTTTCATTGAGCTCTTTATTATATCAAGGGAACTGTCATAGGACACTCTTGATTTGTTGGTGAGAAGATTGGATGGTTAAGTGACCCCATTCTACTCACTGTTTGCTCAGAGCCGGCATAGAACCCTTCGTTTTAATTAATACATATTGTTTAATTGAAGCAGGGATCGAGCCCTCTGGTTTATTTATAGTTTGAGCGGAGCAGGAAGTAAGTTAGGAATAACAGGGAAAAATTTAGAATCCTTCATTAGTGCTAAGATCCAGGAAAGACTTGAAAGAGAGAGAGAGAGAATCGAAAGAGAAGAGAATAAGGAGAGAGAAAGAATAGAGAGAGAGAATCAAGAAAGACAGAAAGACAAAGAGAGGATAAAAAGGAGAAAGAGAACCTTGAAAGACAGGAGAAAAAGGAGAGAGAACTGAGAGAGAAATCCAAGAAAGACAGTTAGAAAGAGAGAGAAGACAAAAAGGAGCGTGATAGACTTGATCCTGAAGAAAGAACTAGAGTACGTGAGGAACAAGTTAAATTAATGGAACTTGAGGATAGAGCAAAGGACAGAGAATATGAGTTAAGGGAGAGAGAAAAGGATCGCGAGCTCCAACAAGCTCGCCTTGAATTAGAGAATAAAAAGTTAACTTTCTCACAACAGCAATTAGATGAAGGAGTAATGGAACGACGTGCAGCTAGTGCACATATTCCAACACCTAATTTACTTCCCTTCACAGAGGGGGAAGACATAACTTCATACATTATCAGGTTTGAAAATACCGCTACCCTCTGTGAATGGCCTGCTGACACCTGGGCTACCAGGTTAGGAATGTTATTTTCTGGTACAGCCTTGAATATGTATGCAACTTTGTCGCAGGATATTATATGTAATTATAACCTACTGAAGAAGGCAATCCTTAAAGCATATCAAAAAACCACTAATTCTTACAGGAAAAATTTCAGGTATGCCACCTTACAGCCTGGCCAGAACTCTCAGCAGTTACAGGTAACACTCTTTCGTTTGTTCGACTTTTGGATAGAGAGTTCAGGAATTGATCGCAGTTATGAATCTCTTAGAGACTTCATGGTTGCTGACCAGTTCCTGACAGCTCTTCCCCATCAGATACGAACATTCATCAGAGAACGTAACCTGATTAAAGCTGAGGAAGTTGCTGAGGCTGCTGACCTGTATGCTGAGGCTCACAATTCCTATAAAGACCTAAAGGGATCGAACCCTAAGGGCAAGGGTTCATCAGACCTTAAGAAATGAAAGCCTCTAGTGGAAAGTAAAATGACTTCTTTTATTCCTGTTTGTCATTTGTGTGGTGTTAAGGGACATAAACGTCCAGATTGTCCTTCTAAGAAGGTCCAAAAAGTTGGAAGATGTTTTAAAGACTGTAATGACCAAGCACCCTTCTGTTCAGGAACAGTTAATGGACTTAATGTATCTACAATTTTACGAGACACTGGATGCACATATATAGTCATTTCTGATAAGCTGTTCCCTAACCTTAAAGAAACTCATTCCTCTACTATACTTTCAGACTACTTGGGCCGTACGGACACTTTTCCTACCATCCGTTGTTACATTAGGTCTAAATGGTTCACAGGTTGGTCTGAAGCCGTACTAGCTCCCATCACTTCTTGCTCCGTACTAATAGGTAATGTAAAAGGTGCCATTCTTCCTTCTGAGATTGACCTTTCATCACCAAAGATGGACATAGGTGTTTCAGATCCTCTTTCTGTAGAGTCAGAGAAGCCCCTCGAAAGTTCAGATGAGACAATGTCTCGTGAGATTCATGTGGGATTAAAAACCAGTGATGCTACTCTCGAAAGCGAGGTAGTAGGATCACCAGTTCACTTATTAGATAAAAGTGAAGATATCACCTCCGATACTATAAATGTCTTGACTAGGGCTCAGACCAAAGCCCAGGCTTCTCCTACTTTCCATCCTTTGATTTTCCCTGACTTTAAGCCTTTAGACATATCGAAGGACTCCTTTGTCAATTTACAACGTAATTGCCCTTCTCTTCAGGATTGCCATAATGCCGCTAAACAAAATCAAGTTATCCAAAGGAAAAACTTTTCATATAAATTTGAATATATAAAAGGTATCTTGTACAAGTCAGTATCCAAATTAAATTCAGATGAGATAGACTATTCCATCTTAGTTGTTCCAAGTCAATGCAGAGAGACTGTTCTTAAAATGGCTCATGACCTGCCAGTGGCCGGACATTTCTCGCATCGTAAAACCTTAAATAAAATTAGGGAAACCTATTTTTGGCCAAAAATGTCCTCAGATGTCACTACCTATTGTAGATCGTGTAAAGTTTGCCAACTGTCATCCTCCCGAGGTACCAGGCGAGTACCTATGGTCAAAATGCCAGTCTTTACGGTACCTTTTGAAAGAGTAGCTATTGACATCGTTGGTCCTTTATCTCCACTTTCATCTGGGGGACATAGATATATATTAACATTAGTTGATTATGCTTCGAGTTTCCCTGAAGCCATACCCTTAAAGACCATAACCACTACAGAGGTGGCTGAAGCCCTTTTGTCCATCTTCTCCAGTGTGGGCATCCCTAGAGAAATTTTGTCTGACCGTGGGACACAATTCACATCTGACTTAATGCAACATCTATACCAACTTCTGAGAGTGAAGCCTCTCTTCACCACACCCTATCATCCCAGCTGTAATGGGAGGATTGAGCGCCAGCATTCGATGCTCAAGTCCATTTTAAGGAAATTTTGCTCCCTTAAACCTAAGGAGTGGCATCGTTACCTACCCTGTGCTTTGTTTGCCATGAGGGAAGTTCCCAGTGACTCTTTGGGGTTTTCACCTTTTGAACTTCTCTATGGTAGACAGGCCAGAGGTCCATTGTTCATCCTTCATGACTTATGGACTAATGAGGAGGCAAATGCTGAGGTTCAGTCTTCTTACCAGTTTCTCCTTGACCTTAGATCCTCTGACATAGTTTCGAAAAACCTAAGCTTGTCAATGGACCAGTACAAAACCTATTTTGATTCCAAAAGTCAGAGGAGAAGTTTTAAAGTAGGGGATGAAGTTCTTGTACTTTTGCCTATCAAGTCAAATTATTAGTAGCATGGAAAGGTCCATATAAAGTATTGAAAATTTGTGGGAAAGTTGACTACCTCACAGAAGTCAAGGGGAAACCTAAGCTTTATCATATGGAGTTTACCTGGAGAGAGTTCCGGGGGTCAACGCCCCCGCGGCCCGGTCTGTGACCAGGCCTCCTGGTGGATCAGAGCCTGATCAACCAGGCTGTTGCTGCTGGCTGCACGCAAACCAACGTACGAGCCACAGCCCGGCTGATCAGGAACTGACTTTAGGTGCTTGTCCAGTGCCAGCTTGAAGACTGCCAGGGGTCTGTTGGTAATCAACATCCTTAAGAAATATTACCGAAGAAATTCGGTTAACTGCCTTAATAACTTTGACTTAGTTTTTCCACACGAACTTGATAAAACAACTGAAGAATGTAAGGTGTGCGTAATTGACACCTCTAACTTAGACTATGATGAAGAACTACATGACTTGGTGACTCTTGACCACTCGGGCGCAACCAACATTAATATTAATGAATCTTTGGATGACCATAAGAGACATGAACTACTTCAATGTGTGAGTAACTTTTCAGACGTCTTTACTGATATTCCTGGTGTTACCTCCACGGTAGTCCATAAGATTGACTTAGTGACGGACAATCCTATCAAACGAAAATTATACCCAGTTCCAGTTCACCTTAGGGATGCATTTGACCGAGAGGTAGACAAATTATTAAAACTAAAGATCATTGAACCCTCAGTATCTTCATATTGTTCACCAGCAGTCATGGTTAAGAAGGAGGATAATTCATATAGACTTGCTATTGACTTCAGAGGCCTTAATGCTATAACTCGGTGGGATGCTGAGCCTATGCCCTTAATAGATAGCGATCTACACAAATTTTATGACTCTTCCTTCTTTTCAGAGATTGATATTGCGCAGGCATATTATCAAGTAATGTTAGATCCTTCTTCTAAGCAGTACACCGCTTTTCCTACACACCAAGGACTGATGCAATATAGAACTATGCCCTTCGGTTTGGTAACTGCCTGTGCTACCTACGTGAGACTGATGAGAAAGGTCTTGGGTAATATGCCAAATGTTTCAGTTTATTTTGATAACATTTACGTAATGACATCCACGTGGGGCGAACATATCCAAACATTAACATCAGTTTTGCGTAGGTTACGCTCACATGGCCTCACTGCCAAGCCGAAGAAATGCTTCCTTGGGTATAACAATATTATATATCTTGGACTGATACTTTCTAATAACTCTCTGCAGCCTCTCCCCAGTAAGATCGAAGCTTTATTAGAATTTAAATTCCCCAAAACCAAGAAGCTCATGCGTAGCTTTCTTGGTTCTGTAAATTTTTATGCACGGTTTATCCCGAACTTTACTGATCTTACAGGCATCTTATCGGACTTCCTTAAAAAGTCTGTGAAGGAACCTCTTGAACTTTCCGATGTAGCTCGGGAAAAGTTTAATGAGATTAAAAATATCTTCTCGAAAGACCCTATACTTAAGATTCCAGATATTAATAAAACATTTTGTTTAAGAACTGATGCCTCCAATACTGGCTTAGGTGCAGTGTTACTACAATACCATGATGGTACTCCCTTCCCTGTATGCTTCCTAAGCCGGAAACTCCTTCCCGCAGAAACGAGATACTCCACAATAGAAAAGGAATGTTTAGCCCTTGTGTGGGGTATCTCCACACTTAAATTTTATTTGCTGGGAAAAGAATTCATTTTAGAAACGGACCACAAACCTTTGATATACCTAGAAACTTTTAAGGGAACCAACAGTCGCCTCTTGAGGTGGACATTGGCACTCCAGGCTTTTAAGTTCCATATTGTGTATATCAATGGTTCATCCAATTATTTCTCTGACTGGTTAAGTCGTGACAGTCAGTAGAAGATTTGTTGCCTTACGCGACTTCCACATGTTAGAACTTTTTCCTCGCCTATTCTTCTTATACTCCTTGACTATAAGTCTTGGTATGGGGGAGTGTGAGGGAAAAGTTCAATAGATAGGAGTAGCGATGGAGTATATAGTAACAATAGTTTCATTGCCGGCTACTTGTTAAGGTAGGGTAAGTCAAGCTCCCGCTATTCCCACCTTTTTCCCCCCCACCCCGAAAGTGATAGTTTGACTGCCGGCTGCTTGTTAAGGTAGGGTCAGTCTAGCTCCCGCTATCCCTTCCCCTCCTTCTCCCCCCCCCGAAAGGTGACGTGTGGGGCTCCGGTCCAAACAGTAATCACTAAACTCACAGCTCCCAGCACTACTGTAAATACATGCCTGCCTTGTATTCTAGTGGATTTATTGGTTGAAAGCTTCACTTTTGACCAATAATAAACTTAGTCCTTTCAGTTTTGCTCTAAGTTGACTGTTGTGATAATCACCACATCTTTTAGGTATTGTACTTATCATGGAGAGTGATTTCTTAAGCAGTGGGTAACCTGTCTATCTTTCCAGCTCGGATGACAGAGAGGGTCACCTGCCAATCAACGAGTAGAACTGATGGAGATGGACGAACGTCCTGAGACTTCCCCTTTTTGGATTTAATTACCTGTGCACCTGTATGAAATTGCAGGACGTAACCCCTCATCATTGCAGCGGTAAAGAACCTGCTTTCCTGTCATCGGGATAGAATACTCAAGGCTATACTGTGAAGAACTAGCCAGTGGGTTGTAACCAACACCTGCGACCTCCCCCCCATCATCGGCAACGGCTACGATTTCAACAAGCAGTGTCACCAACACCAGACACCCAAGTTTTATATTAGCGTTGAATTCAGTTATCATTTATATTTTTCATTTTTCATTTTCTTTAATGTAGGATTAATATTTCATATTTAAGTGTTTTATATTTTATATTTTCTATATAATAAAGTGTTTATGTTTTTTATTATTTCTTTTTCTATTCATTAATTTTCCTGAGGAGGAGCCAGCTTTGGTAATACTGCCTGAAGTTGTTACAGAGCTGAGTAAGCCTTCACAACGGCCTACCCTCTCGGGTTCAACTGCATCCCACCGCGGCCACCACTGTTATTACTGTTCGTTCCGTTGAACAGCGGTTTAGTGCCGAAGGAGGTAGCGTAGGTAGAAAAGATACGGCTGTACACTAGTTTGGCTTTAATGGGAATGGAGTGAGTACACAACAGGCAAAGTGAGGGAATGGCCGATAGCCAGTCCACGGAGGGACTCTTAAACCTTTTGTACCATATTATGTAATAAAATATACCTATTGGTAAAAAAGAATGAAAAGATGGGGTGGTAGGGGAAGTGGAATATTTAAACAGCTTCAGGAAGAAATCCAAATACTCTTCCTTGAAGCCTTTTTATCCACTTCTCCGAGGCTATGGGATCCACAATTTACACCAGAGGTGGACCCCATATATATATATATATATATATATATATATATATATATATATATATATATATATATATATATATATATATATATATATATATATTACTGTCAAACTATGACTAAGGGCATGTTTCTTTGAATAAGTGTCCTAAATTAAATTGCATGTAAATGTCTCTGTCCATATAAATATTGAAATTAATTTGCCCTCTATTAGCCCAAATAAGTTGTCTAAGTCGGCTGGAAATCTCTCGCTCTCAAGTGTTAAACATTTGCTTCCTAGTGTTGTGTTGTCAGTAAATATTGTAAATGATGTTAAAAATGCACATTAAGATCAGAACTGCTCCCGAGATTGACTGACCCCTGTGGTGAACCACTTGTTGGGGTATATTAGAAACAGAACCGGTCCCAAGACTGACCCCTCAAGCAGAGGAGTATTCAGGGAGGTAAGGTAGGGCACTTCCGTGGGGCCCGTGCCTTGTAGGGAGACCCGGACTAAATCTTTTATATATTACACATTTGCCCTCAACCTTTAGCAAAATTACTGATGTCATGTCGTTTTTAGGAAAATGAGGCCAGGCATTTAGATGCAAAAGTCAGTTATAGTAGTGATCCAAACTGTGGTAATTTTTTAGGGATTTTATAACGGATTAGTCATCGTGATCCGTGTCTTGAAGAAAGCGTGACAAATTTCGAACTTCTCAAACCACTCACGATAATTTTCGTTTTCACTATTTCTCTTCTCAAATGCACAACAAATTAAATAGCTGTAAATAAAGCGATGAATGCCATCCTAATTGAAAGAGAGTAAGCA
>NC_091346.1:6323844-6326344 GCF_038502225.1 Cherax quadricarinatus
CGAATGTCAAGTTATGTAATTGACTTCCACTCATTAACTTCGCTAAACATCTTCACGTACCGCCTCGAAAGAAAAATAAGTCAAAAACATGGATAGGAACGTGTAGTTAAATCGAGAAATATACACAAACGCAGCTAAAAGAAAGTTTTGGAGTTTCGCTCGCGCGATAGGTTTATCTAGCTCACTGTACGGGGAAAAATATCAAAATAGGTTCCTTATAATTAACTGCATTTGTCTCTCGTTTTGTAGGTATTTTATACTATTACCTACGGTGCAGTAATATGAGAAACTTGGACAAAACTGCCACACAAATATCTGAATATTGTCAACATATAATAAATTAGTATAATGTCATGTCCGTCCTACAGAACACTTCCTCACCAGTAAGAGTAACCTGTCCCCCTAAACCCAACTATTTCTATTAGGTTAGATAAACGTCAGTTAACCAAACGTACCCAATGATATCAATAATACTAACAGCTGTAATAATATAAAATGCGAGACTTTTCTTTCATGTACAGAAAACGTGGAACCACTAGGAAGCCTGAAAAATGATATTAATTACCAAGTTCAGTATCACAGTCGCTTTATCGACGTTCTTGAATCATGTTTGTTTAGGAGGATGCGTTATACAGTGGGGATGCACAACACTCCATGAGGAAACAACGGGTCCAACTAAACTCTGGTACTGACACATTTATTCTTGAAGCCTTTTTGTGATGGTTTTCTTAAGGATTCCATTCCCAGCGTGTGCAAGTTGTCCGGTCATAGTTCAGGAACTAGAACTGTACGAGTATATGCGTGGAGTAACTACTCCTGGATATTCGTGAACCTGCTGTACATATACGACAAGCAGGTAGGAGTATGGTTAATTTACGACAAGTGAGCAAACATTAATACAGATTTATTAAGAAACGTTTCAGTCCAGGGACCTTGATAAGTGATCAAGGGCATAGGACAAAACATTTTCTAATATGTGTTAGTGTTTGCTAATGCTGCTTGTTAAACCACATGTCAGTATTAATTACCAAGATTTATACCAGGAGTATGACTGTACTCCGAAATCTCGTTAAACAGAATTAATATATCATTCTCGAAACTTGTTTAAAACTTTCGGTTCAGCATTGTAACTAGAGTTTATAAGTTACTATATTGATTTTTAAATTACATTTTACGAAATATATTAAAATTCCTAGATACGGTATGTATTACTATCTTAAGTAAACAATCCACCAATCCACTCATCCTCCGCTCTCCTATCTGCTACTCACGATACACCAAAATTAAATAAAAAATATACTTAACAACTTGGTTGCTAAACGAAAGAGGCAAGCAGCCGTGGCATCAGGTAAGAAGGCATACGCACAGTTCAAGGTATTTAATGAGGAAACATTTCGTTATAAATGATTGCTGTTCTACTTAAACTAAGCCACTCTTAGTGAAACGTTTCCTAAATAAATGTCTTGAACTGTGTATACATGGCTTAACCTACACACTGTCGGTATCACCATATCTATTCTCCAGCATTCAAACTGAATATATATGCTAACTTTATACTACCATACCCAAACGAGGATACCTGGATGAAGTAATGGTCCTGCGTGCTGCCACATCGGCCTCAAATGATATTTTAGATTTCACGAAGTTGAACACCTCACAAAAATTACAGCATACAGGATTTTTTTCAGAAAGATTAAAAATTCTGGCGACTTCTGTCTTAAAAGCAAGACTGCAGAGAACAATGTCGTAATTCAATAGGAGGGACACACTTGGGTGCTCTCAGCCACACCTGATTCTGGTGGTGGGGAAAATCACTACACAGTTTCAAGACTAGGTATTCTCGAGTCACAGAAGGCTCAGAGGCTACAGAAACTAGTAGAGTACAATTCGTCGAGTACAACTAGACGACTATTACTATATGAATGTAACTAGACAAGTACAAGTGCCAGTGAGGTGGAATGAATGCAGCTGCTGTGTAAGACAATGACCAGTGATGCAGGAGAGGAGACTGGTCTTCCCACCCCAGTAACCTTAATTGTCGCCCCCAACACCCTCGGCGTTCTTATTATGGCTATTTGCCCGTGAGTCAGCATACCTGTACGCTCTTGTTTTCACAAGAGTTCGTTCAGGAGCTAAAAATCATCGACAGCCATTACCTCTACGCACATGTGTTGCTATGTGCTGTCCTCGGTGCTAGCGTTACAAAATAAAGTCTGAAATCTGTACTCAATATTCAAATGTCCAATAATAAAAAATCGCAATTAAAAGTCTGATAGAAATGCTATGTATAACTGTGGGCTTTCCTGCGTAGGGAATAAAGAAACTGTTAATTCATCCCTATAACACTTATTCACCTTTTATAGGAGAGCAGAACTATTAGATAACGTTTCGCTCAAGTTTAAGCATTATTAAGACTTGCAAAATCTCACCTCTGATCGAATCACTGTGCGTTAAAGGCTGGTTCTCACAGAAATGTCTTGTTATTACCCTACTTGTCGAC
>NC_091346.1:6328844-6366344 GCF_038502225.1 Cherax quadricarinatus
AATAATTTTATTTGTTTTGAACGTACAGCTTAATTTATATCCAATTTTAATTGTCATTATTTTACCGAAAATGTAATCAAACTGAAAAGCCATCCATTGTAGCAAATATCTGTCAAAATAAATAAAGATCTTCATTTTCAATTCTTCAGACATGTTCCATAGCTTGATCTGAAATTTAGCCACAGTTTTCACCGCCAGCAATAACAAAAACGAAAACGATATATAGCAGGGTTGTAAGGTATTATGATAGAAGTTAAGTCTCCCTTGGAATATTTATCCAGTGTTTCAACACTTCAACTAGTGGTCGTAGGTGTCGGTTCTGGTTGAGTCTTGAGCGTGCGGAGGTACCGCAGATGGCAGCACCAGCCGCGACACTCACTCTTACTGTGAGACCTTTATGCTGAAGACATTCTTACTAATGACCAAAAAAATTTACCCCAGTAACACAAGACAGGCAAGCAGTGTGGATTTTTTTTTTCGTTGGCGTTCTAAAGTCCTTTGCAATCCACATCAAACGACTAACTCCTAGATATATGTTCATTACTATGTAAACAAGCAGGTGGTGAAGGTGGAATCCCTGACGTTTCGCCTCGCCTAAGGAATGAACTTCTCTTTCTACTTGTAAGATGAACGCGCTAACACTGACTTGTAAGTCTACTATACTAATGCGTAATAAGAGTCGGGCTTATTAAAATTCTGCTGCTGTTATTGGCGAACATAGAGGAACCTGCCTCCTCCCGGACCCGACATCCACTACCAAAATTTATGCGAATCGTGTAAACTTACTTGTGTGGTCCTCTTGTAATGGGCGAATAAAATGCTAACAGCAGCATTATGGAGTCAAATTCCTCTGGTTACTACTTTTTAAAACCTTCCTCAGACCACTAAACTCTTCCCTGTAGAGCAAATATAATTTTTCGCCACTCTGAAATATTCCACAAATCTTAGCAAAAACTTACATGACTACTCACGGGAAGAGTTCAAAAATCCCATTTATTTTTTGTATTGGGAGTATAACTAAATTTGGAAATGATGATTATTTTGGTTCAAACGCTAGAGATGCTACATAAAATAAAATCTCCGAGGGTACTATTATTTCAGTATCACTAAATATATTGCAATATATGGATACATTTTACCAAGCACTTGAATACTTCCAGCAGAACCAGGAATGTTGCAGAGGTTTGAGCAGTGTGCTACACCTTCCGTAAAGGATACACAAACTCCCACCACAACCCCACTGGATGCTGTGTAACAACATCCTCAGATAAGGAAGCGAATCCTTTTTCCTTCACGTTTACTGCCCCGCTCTGTGATGAAGATATCCTCATAAAAAATCCATTTCTCCGGTATTTGGGATAGGCCATCCTGAGAGACGGTAATTCAAGGTCTGCTGGAAAGAAACCTCTGAAGCTCCCGTAACTACTGAGCCCTTAAAAGAATACTAGATGACAGAACCCTAAAAGAATGCTAGGCTGACAGATTGCAACGATATATAACCCATCCTGCGTGACGGAATATGACAAGGAAACATAGCTAGCTTCCGTACATCAGCAAACTACTGATGTACTAAATTTTAGTAAACCCGCAAACAATTCTTTTGTATTCACCTATTTGTGGTTACATAGGTCGACGCTCTTGTTGAGTCCTTTGTTCCCACAATGTAACTATCATACAGAATAAGGTAACCGCACACAGCGGGTGTATTCGATTTTGTTGAGTTAAAATTATATCTTTTTGTCCACACGGCCATAAACACAGAAGTGAGAGAGCAGTGTAACCAGCGCAGGCAACATTTAACTCGACTTAACAAGTACCAGTCCCACATACGACACTGGCGAGTAACCAAGCGTTTGGCCATATGTTTGGAGAAACATTTATGAGCAATAACAACAAACGAGAGTAAACCCAGTAAATACATTGTAGCTTTCACAGGCGCCGTCTTCTCGAAGCATCCCTTATGCACAACTTTCCTAATATGAATCTTAGTCCTGGCTTTGTCTCTGTAGATTTCCTCCATTCTTATTATACTGTCAAAGACTCCAAACTCGTAACCTGACCTGATCTTTATCTCTTCTTCACCTTACCTCTTCTACATTTCCTATATTTTCTTTGCTTTTCCTTTCTTCTGCGTACGTGGTTTCTGTCCTGTGAGTTTTTCCCCCGTATTTTTGTCCTACTCTCGTGGGAAATTAGCTCTCCTGCAATACTCATTTTTCTGTTTTTGTCGTGTTCCAAGACTACTTCCACTACTACTACTACTACTGTTATTACTTCGTTAAAACTCCACTGTGTGACTCTTGTGTCATTACCGCTACTCCCTTCTTATTGCCACCTCTGCCACTTGCACAACTAGGCTCAGTAACATGTCCACACTTTCACTCCTGGACCACCATGAACCAGGTTTAGTAATATGCCCACACCTCTACCACCATGAATCAGGTTCGGTGAACATACCCACACCTCCACCTCTACACCACCATGAACCAGGTTCAGTAACATGCCCACACCTCCACCAACATAAAGCAGGTTCAATAAAATGCCCCACAAAGCAACATCAACAGGTAAGAAGGCGAGGGCAAACCTTACCTCCAGAAGTGTGCCTCGAATCCTGGGCAAGCATCCTTGCACTTGTTGCAGCGCCGGTGTGCAGTGTCCTCAATGGCACTCGCCTGGTCTTGCTGCAAACAGAAAAAAATATATATTTTAATACATTAAAATTATACATCACTGTATTGGAAACCCCTTCCTTAAGGTTCATACATCGCCTGGGGAATGGGAGTGTATATTGATGGTGTTACATTAAATGTTAATAAAACATTATGCGGTTTATGACGTTTTATTGAGAAGACGTTTCGTCCACCAGGGATTTTACCACCTGATAAGCACATTTCGTCACTAGTGAACGAGACGTTTTCTCAAAGAAATGCTAGAAACCACACAATGTTTTATCAACAGTTGGAATGGAAGACATATACAACTGATCCGAGGAAGAAGAGGGATAACAAAATTTCTTGGATCAAGAGCACTTCATAGTCATAGTGAAACTGAGAAACAATGCTGACCAACATTGCCTGAGATATTCTAGTAAACATAAAATATTTAACAATAAACTACAATACCTAGGCTACAATAATAAACTACAATACCTTGGCTACAGTAATGAACTACAATACCTTGGCTATAACAATGAACTACAATATCGTGGCAGCTACAGTGAACTACAATACCGTGACTGGTTTAAGGAACTACAATACCGTAGCTGCTAAAATGAATTACAATACCGTGGCTGCTACAAGGAACTACAATATCGTGGCTGCTACAATGAACTACAATACGTGGCTGCTACAATGAACAATACCGTTGCTGCTACAATGAACTACTATACCGTAGCTGCAATGGACTACAATACGTGACTGCTACAATGGACTACAATACCGTAGCTGCTACGATGAACTACAATACCGTAGCTGCAATGAACTACGATACCGTGGCTGCAACAATGAACTACAGTAACGTGGCTGCTACAATGAACTACAATACCGTGGCTGCTGCAATGAACTACAGTAACTTGACTGCTACAATGAACTACAATATCGTGGTTGTAAAAATCGGCTACAATATCATGGTGAGTCTTCAGTATCACCCTAAATGGTGAGTCATCAAAATTACCACAACAATATTGGTGAGTCATCAACAGCACCAGAACAACACTGGTGAGTCATCAACAGCACCACAACAATACTGGCGAGTCATCAACAGCACCACAACAATACTGGCGAGTCATCAACAGCACCACAACAATACTGGCGAGTCATCAACAGCACCACAACAATACTGGCGAGTCATCAACAGCACCACAACAATACTGGCGAGTCATCAACAGCACCACAACAATACTGGCGAGTCATCAACAGCACCACAACAATACTGGCGAGTCATCAACAGCACCACAACAATACTGGCGAGTCATCAACAGCACCACAACAATACTGGCGAGTCATCAACAGCACCACAACAATACTGGCGAGTCATCAACAGCACCACAACAATACTGGCGAGTCATCAACAGCACCACAACAATACTGGCGAGTCATCAACAGCACCACAACAATACTGGCGAGTCATCAACAGCACCACAACAATACTGGCGAGTCATCAACAGCACCACAACAATACTGGCGAGTCATCAACAGCACCACAACAATACTGGCGAGTCATCAACAGCACCACAACAATACTGGCGAGTCATCAACAGCACCACAACAATACTGGCGAGTCATCAACAGCACCACAACAATACTGGCGAGTCATCAACAGCACCACAACAATACTGGCGAGTCATCAACAGCACCACAACAATACTGGCGAGTCATCAACAGCACCACAACAATACTGGCGAGTCATCAACAGCACCACAACAATACTGGCGAGTCATCAACAGCACCACAACAATACTGGCGAGTCATCAACAGCACCACAACAATACTGGCGAGTCATCAACAGCACCACAACAATACTGGCGAGTCATCAACAGCACCACAACAATACTGGCTAGTCATCAACAGCACCACAACAATACTGGCGAGTCATCAACAGCACCACAACAATACTGGCGAGTCATCAACAGCACCACAACAATACTGGCGAGTCATCAACAGCACCACAACAATACTGGCGAGTCATCAACAGCACCACAACAATACTGGCGAGTCATCAACAGCACCACAACAATACTGGCGAGTCATCAACAGCACCACAACAATACTGGCGAGTCATCAACAGCACCACAACAATACTGGCGAGTCATCAACAGCACCACAACAATACTGGCGAGTCATCAACAGCACCACAACAATACTGGCGAGTCATCAACAGCACCACAACAATACTGGCGAGTCATCAACAGCACCACAACAATACTGGCGAGTCATCAACAGCACCACAACAATACTGGCGAGTCATCAACAGCACCACAACAATACTGGCGAGTCATCAACAGCACCACAACAATACTGGCGAGTCATCAACAGCACCACAACAATACTGGCGAGTCATCAACAGCACCACAACAATACTGGCGAGTCATCAACAGCACCACAACAATACTGGCGAGTCATCAACAGCACCACAACAATACTGGCGAGTCATCAACAGCACCACAACAATACTGGCGAGTCATCAACAGCACCACAACAATACTGGCGAGTCATCAACAGCACCACAACAATACTGGCGAGTCATCAACAGCACCACAACAATACTGGCGAGTCATCAACAGCACCACAACAATACTGGCGAGTCATCAACAGCACCACAACAATACTGGCGAGTCATCAACAGCACCACAACAATACTGGCGAGTCATCAACAGCACCACAACAATACTGGCGAGTCATCAACAGCACCACAACAATACTGGCGAGTCATCAACAGCACCACAACAATACTGGCGAGTCATCAACAGCACCACAACAATACTGGCGAGTCATCAACAGCACCACAACAATACTGGCGAGTCATCAACAGCACCACAACAATACTGGCGAGTCATCAACAGCACCACAACAATACTGGCGAGTCATCAACAGCACCACAACAATACTGGCGAGTCATCAACAGCACCACAACAATACTGGCGAGTCATCAACAGCACTAAAACAATACTTGTGAGTCATTAACAGCCTCAACAAAACACTGGTGTCTTCTACAGCACTACAACAACATTGGTGAGTCCTCTACAGCACTACATCAATATTGGTGAGTCTTCTACAGTACTACAACAACACTGGTGAGTCTTCTACAGCACAACAACAATGGTGAGTCTTCTACAGTACTACAACAACACTGGTGAGTCTTCTACAGCACAACAACAATGGTGAGTCTTCTACAGCACAACAACAATGGTGAGTCTTCTACAGCACAACAACACTGGTGAGTCTTCTACAGCACAACAACACTGGTGAGTCTTCTACAGCACAACAACACTGGTGAGTCTTCTACAGCACAACAACACTGGTGAGTCTTCTACAGCACAACAACACTGGTGAGTCTTCTACAGCACAACAACACTGGTGAGTCTTCTACAGCACAACAACATTGGTGAGTATTCTACAGCACAACAACACTGGTGAGTCTTCTACAGCACAAGAGTTTTCAACACCACAACCACTCACCAAAATATTTAAGATATGAAACTGGTTTAGCACTATATATAATTACATATGACAGTCTACATTTGAACCTCTTAGACATGTCACTCGGTAAATGATGCATCACTCTCTATTATACTTTGTTAATTCCAGTGAACCCAACTCACTCTTGTAAAGATAATAATAATAATAATAATAATAATAATAATAATATTATTATTATTATTATTTTTTTTATTATTATCATCATATAGTGATGCAAGATAATTATATTTCTACTATTAGAACATATTTAACTTTATAAACTAGGATTTTTTGTAAATTTATAAATACCCTGAAACGACTGTTTAGATGTGTGTACTAAAAGTAGTTAATTAATATAATTATAATTATGGGATCGATATCACCTGGGGAATTTATGTAATGAAGTTTGATTAAAAAAAATTAAAGATAGCTCCAATTCACTGGATGAAGAGCCCTTCATCATCAAGGTACCCCCTTGGAAGGGAGATTGAAGGCAATGAATATTTATATAAGCCAAGGTACATAATGGAGCAGAATTTCAAGTTTAGTCATAAAAATATTTTAAATTTCGCCTGAACAGACACTACTGATAATTGAAAATGTTTGGTATGTTAAGTAATACTGTTATTTATTGTGATGTTATCAGGTATAAAGTCCTTATAGTCAGTGCAAAGCAAATTAAATGTGAGAATTTGAAGCTCAAGCCACTAATTTGAATAAGTGTAATTAAAATTTATATATATTTTTAATTGAAGCATGGTGACTGCTACTCTA
Source organism: Cherax quadricarinatus (assembly GCF_038502225.1). NCBI lineage: Eukaryota > Metazoa > Arthropoda > Malacostraca > Decapoda > Parastacidae > Cherax > Cherax quadricarinatus. The sequence goes on from NC_091346.1 coordinate 6,335,795, forward strand.
TTTTTTATCATGTTAAAAAAAGGTGTGTGTGTGTGTGTGTGTGTGTGTGTGTGTGTGTGTGTGTGTGTGTGTGTGTGTGTGTGTGTGTGTGACTAATGTTGAGTACGCAGCACCAGCATGAAGCTCTTCACTAGAACAAAAAAGTACAGAGAAGTATGTTCACCTGCGTCTTGCCCTGAAGCTGGCCACACCTCTCACCTCCCACACAGGTGCGCTCCGCTCACTGATGTGTATCTTTGTGGAGAGAGAGGGAGGGGGAGAGAGAAAGAGAAAAAGAGAGAGTGAGAGAGAGAGTGAGAGAGAGAGAGAGAGAGAGAGAGAGAGAGAGAGAGAGAGAGAGAGAGAGAGAGAGAGAGAGAGAGAGAGAGAGAGAGAGAGAGAGAGAGAGAGAGAGACAGAGAGAGACAGAGAGAGAGAGAGAGCAGTGCTACATATAAAGCACATGCCCATTTTTCAAAGTGAATGTATGACTCACATGCGACACAGTCCATGACTGACAAGTGAAATGGCTTGGAAAATACTCTTGTCAGGGGTAGCTGAATGTACCAAGAAAAACCAGCTAGCACTGGGGAGCTCCCAGCCCACTCTTCACATGTCATCTGAAGATACCATGGAATAGAACTTGAAATTAGTAATTAGTAGTGTACACATACACACAAACACACACACACACACACACACACACACACACACACACACACACACACACACTCACACACACACACACACACACACACACACACACACACACACACACACACACACACACACAAACAAACTCAGAGACAGGATCTTCCAGAGATGGGCCACAGTTGGAAGCTGAAGACTCAGATGAATCACAGGGGTGTTAGGAAGTACGTATTTCTTCAGTCACAGAGTTGTCGGGAAGTAGAATGGTCTGGGAAGTGATGTAATGGAGGCATGATCCATATATAGCTTTAAGAAGAGGTATGATAAAGCTCATGGAGCGGGAAGAGTGACCTAGTAGCGGCTAGCGAAGAGGCGGGGCCAGGAGCTGTGACTCGACTCCTGCAACCACAACTAGGTGAGTACACACACACAAAATATGAGACCCACAATAAATCCGGTCATGGCTAGTTAAGAGGGAGGCCGGGTGCAGACTCCATCCCGACACCATGAACAGATGAGCACAACTAGGCGAACACCCACACGGATTCTTTGCTAAAGGTGGCCACGTTTTACATTCCTGAGATAATCCCCCAACAACCACGCTGGCTTAATGATGGCAGACACGAACGAAGTGGCACGCGTTAACAATGCTGTTGTGGCCACCAGATGGTATCACCGAGGCCAGAAGTTGCTATCACCCAGCTGGTGAGGATGGATGATGGTATCACGCAACTGGTGTGACCGGCAAATAGTATCACCGAGGCCATCAGTTGTTATCACCCAGTTGGTGAGGATGGCAGGTGGTATCACGCAACTGGTATGACCGGCAGATGGCAAAACGCAATTGACGTTCCCGGTAGATTTTAGCACTGAAGCCGCCAGATGGCATAACCATTGAATGGATGGCAGATAATATTACCCAGTTGCTGTAACGAGGCCGGCAAACTGTATCACCAAGTTGGTGTGAATAGCAGATATCAGTGAGGCTGATAAGGGTCTATAAATCCGAGGAGGATAAAAGAACGTATATAGATATCTGAGAAAGGCTTAGAAGGAGAGTGTGAATCCAGCTGACATGTGTGAGCATGTTAAATTAGGGTGAGTGGAAACAAGCGGTTTCTGGGATTTGATGTACTGTTGGAGTGGGACATTAGATCGTTACGACCGTGCACTTCGTAATAGTTAAGGGGTGAGTGATGGTGAAAATGTTTTTTTCTTTGGATCATTCTGCCTTAGCGAGCTGTACAATTTACAAAGCCCTAGAACCGCGTGGTTATTCAGTGCTATTCACAGTAAATTATGCGAACATAATAAGTGAACTGAACACTTTGTTATGAACAATTGCAACTGCTAGAAAATACCACCACACTATAGAGAGCATGAACGCAGACAAAGATTAATGAAAATAACATAAATATAGGCAAGAATTAACAATGCTAACAATTAACATTAACTATGCTCAACTGATATCGACTTAGTTCTGTGAATTAAACCATGATTTGGAATATGTAAAGAGGATGGTAAAGATCTGAATAATAGGTTAATTTAACATAAAAAAAGGTGTGATCTGCTTAAATTCTGCACCTAAATATATATATATATATATATATATATATATATATATATATATATATATATATATATATATATATATATATATATATATATATATATAAAAGCTACCGGGAAAGGGCAGAAATAATCTATCACATAAGTAGTAGTGTGCTACGATATTAGTCATTCAGAAATTTTAACACGTCCAACGGTCACTGGAGACTTGGACACATAACAAGGGTGGCGTTGGGAACAATTCATAAGAAAATTGAAACATCGTGGTTATGTGACCTGACCTCAGTTTCATATTCACCAGTTATTTTGTTCTGAACATCACAGAATATCAACTGTACATACAACTGATGTGCTTAAGGAACATTTCTTCACATTCCACAAGATTCATGGCATCACTTTATGTAAAAGTGTCCGGTGCTACATGCTAAAACAGATCAATAAATGTTTGCAAAGAGAACACCATCAAAGTTATTCTATCGAAAACTGTTAAAATGAAATGAAAGTGAAGTTCCATTTCAAAAAAAAAAAAAAAATCATTAGTACCACGCTTGACGACCAGGTAAAAATCTGGATTCAGGAAATGGACTCAACTTTTAAACAACTGGTTTTATGCCTAACCGCCTGAAACTGGTAATCGAATTACATAGAAATATAACCAAATATTAAAGGTAAGCAAAATTTGTTTTTTTCTTACCCTTTATCCTGTGTTACTATTTGGAAGTAGCCCAACATCATATGCGGAATCCGTAACCTACATATAACAAAAGGGAAAGACACCGCCGTTTGATGCATCTTGTTGCAACCCAGTCATAGAGCCAACGGCACCAACATTACTGGACAACAATCATCTGCATCGCAGCAACAGGAGAAGAATCATCAGTCCCCAGCTTGGTCACTAAGCGTACCTCCACGTCTACATCACTGAACGGGTAATCACCTGATTGAGAGCTGTGTCAGGACACCGCTTCCTCAAGATGAGTTATATAGGAGTACACACCCCTTGTTCTGACACTAAGACCACTGAGTCCAGAATGGGTAAGCCAGTGGTCACTGCTGTCGTGGTCCACCAGTGTCACTCAGATCAGTGAGTTCAGAACCAGTAAGTCAGTGGTCACTACCTTACCTTCATATGTCTCAGACACCATCCTTCTACGCCCCTGCCACAGTGCCGGCACCATTAACTGGTGCCAAAGATATATATATACCGAGAGTTGTATGTCACTGTTTAATTCTAAAGTATTTTTTACTGGTGGGAAATGGGTTACACATAGCATTAATGACCCTCATGTTGTCGATAGTCTTTAAACGTAATGAATCACTCAACTAAGAACCACATTTGTCTGTTTTGAAAATAAGGATTTACTTAATAACATATATATTATATACGTACTTAAAGACATACAAATACACAGGTCCAGGACCACGTGCATGCGTGTGTGTACTCACGTATTTGCGGTTACAGGGGTCGATTCACAGCTCTTGGGCCCGCCTCTTCACTGATCACTGCTAAATCACTCTCTCTGCTCTATGAGTTTTATCAAACCTCGAATTAACACTATATATGGTTCTTACCTCCACAATGTCACTTTCCAGACTATTCTACTTCCTGATAACTCTATGGCTAAAGAAATACTTCCTAACATCTCTTTGACTCATCGTGTGTGTGTGTGTGTGTGTGTGTGACTGAAGAAATACTTCATAACATCCCTCTGACTAATCTTAGTCTTCAACTTCCAATTGTGACCCCTTATTTCAGTGTCCCCTCTCTGGAACATCCTGTCTTTGTCCACCTTGTCAATTCCTCGCAGTATTTTATATGTCGTTATCAAGTCTTCCCTAACCCACCTGCCCTCCAGTGTCGTCAGGCCGATTTCCCGTAGCCTTTCTTAGTAGGACATTATCCTTAGCTCTGGGATTAGTCTTGTTGCTTTCTCTAATTTCTTGACGTGCTTGACCAGGAGTTGGTTCCAAACTAGTGCTGCATACTCCAGTATGGGCCTGACGTACACAGTGTACAGAGTCTTGAACGATTCCTTGCTGAGGTATCGGAACGCTATTCTCAGGTTTGCCAGGCGCCCATATGCTGCAGCATTATCTGGATGATGTGCACCTCAGGAGATGTGCTCGGTACTCTACTTACCCCAAGATCCTTTTCCTTAAGTGAGGTTTGCAGTCTTTGGCCACCTAGCCTATACTCTGTCTGCGATCTTCTTTACCCTTCCCCGATCTTCATGACTCTGCATTTGGCGGGGTTAAATTCGAGGAGCCAGTTGCTGAACAAAGCTTCCAGCCTGTCCAGGTATCTTTGTAGTCATGCCTGATCCTCATCCGATTTAATTCTCTTCTTTAACTTCACATTATCTGCAAACAGGGACACTTCTGAGTCTATCCCTTCCGTCATGTCATTCACATATACCAAAAACAGCACTGGTCCTAGGCCCGCTCTGACACCTTGTCACGTACTATAACTCGTTGATGCCTCCCTGTCAGGTATTCTCTGATCCATTGCAGTGCCTTTCCTGTTATGTGTGCCTGATCCTCTAGCTTTTTCACTAACTTCTTGTGAGGAACTGTGTCGAAGGCCTTCTTGCAATCTAAGTAGATGCAATCTACCCACCCCTCTCTCTCGTGTCTTACTTGCATTACCTTGTCATAAAACTCCAGTATGGTTTGTGACACAGAATTTCCCTTTCCTAAAACAATGCTGGTTGTCGTTTATAAGCTTGTTTCTTTCTAGGTGCTCCACCACTCTCCTCCTGATAATCTTCTCCTTGATTTTGCATACTCTACACGTCAATGACATTGGTTTTATTTTAATGCCTCGTGTCTGTCTCCTTTCTTAAAAATTGGGACCACATTTGCCACCTTCCATACCTCAGACAGTTGCCCAGTTTCAATGGATGTGTTGAAGAATTTTGTTAGTGGCACACACAGCATCTCTGCTCTTTCTCTCAGGACCCACGGAGAGATGTCCGGTCCCACCGCCTTTTAGGTATCAAGTTCACACAGCAGCTTCTTCACCTCTGAGTTGTTGGTGTATTCCTTGTTGGTGCACCCCTATATTCTGACTTCCTGGCGCCCTTCCTCTCTCTACTGTGACTACTCATTTAAATTTCATGTTGAGCTCCTCACATACTTCTTGGTCATTTCTTGTGAACTCCCCGCCTTCCTTCCTCAGCCTGTTTACCTGATCCTTGACTGCTGTTTTCCTCCTGATGTGGCTATACAACAGTTTCGGGTCAGACTTGATTTCGATGCTGTCATTTTCGTATTGTTGCTGGGCCTCCCTCCTTATCTGTGCATATTCGTTTCTGGCTCTTCGAGTAATCTCTTTATTTTCCTGGATCCTTTGTCTTCTGTACTTTTTCCATTCTCAAGGACACTTAGTTTTTGTCTCCTACACTTTTGGGTGAACCAAGGGCTAGTTTTGCTCTTTCCACTATTTCTGTTTCCCTTGGGAACAAACCTCTCCTCAGCCTCCTTGCATTTGGTCACATAGTCCATCATATTATTTACTGATTTTCCTATCAATTCTCTTTCCCACTGAAGTACCTCATGCCTGTGTAGTCCCCCCTTTTCTAGCTTCGCTTTTCCCATCCTACTCCTGTCATCCTCTCCACTTGTAACTCTACAATGTATTCAAAGCTCAGAACCGTATGATCACTAGCTCTGAAAGGCCTTTCGCATGTGATGTCCTCGATGTCTGAACTACTCAAGGTAAATACGAGGTCCAGTCTTGCTGGTTCATCCTCACCTTTCTCTCTCTCTGGTAGTGTCCCTAACATGCTGATGCATGAGATTTTCCAGTACCACGTCCAACATTTTGGCTCTCCATGTTTCAGGACCCCCAAGTGGCTCCAGGTTTTCCCAGTCAATCTCCTTGTGATTGAAATCACCCATAACTGGTAACTTCGCTCTACCCATGTAAGCTAATTCGGCCACCTCAGCTAGTGTGTCCACCACTGCTCTGTTGCTTTCTTCACATTCTTCCCTTGGCCTCCTGCAGTTCTGTGGCGGGTTGTACATCACTGCAATTACCACCATAGAGCCCCCAGACTGAATTGTTCCTACCATGTAGTCCCTTTTGCCCATTCCTTCCATTTCCTCAATTCCCCACCAGTTTTTAATGAGCAGAGCAACTTCTCCTCCCCCTCTGCTCCCTCTATCTTTCCTCAGGATCTGATATCCGGGAGAAAAAGATTGTCTGTTATCATCCCAGTGAGTTTCGTTTTTGTGAGTGCTGTGATATCTAGGGACGTCTCCTTGATTCTTCCATTCCACTCCTCACATTTGTAATTCCACCTGCATTCCAAACCTTCAACTTTTCTAGAACTGTGGTCTGGGGGGTATGTTGGGGTTGGTGAAGTGGGAGACCTGGTGAAGAACTATGGCGGGGGGCTGTGAAGGTGGAGTTTGTGTTGAAGGGGGTGGGGGCATTGGGTACGGAATGTGGGTTAGATTGGGTGCATTGGGGTTGTCGGGGTTGATGGCCTTCTGTAGGTGGTTCTGAGGGAGGTTGTATTTGTTCCTCCTCCTGAGCCTGGGTTCTCCTGCCCATTTCTGTGTGCCTCTCTTTCCTTCTTGTGTCTTTGTACCCCCTCTTTCAGTTTCTGTCTTTCTTCTCAGGTTCTGTCGTGGTTGAGGTAAACCCTTAGTCGTGCTTTCTCCTGCAGAATCCTGTTTCGTGCCAATTCTGCCTTGAAAATCACTTTGATTGGCCGGTTTCTTCCTCTTGCACTCCGGCCTGTTCTCAGAAAATTTGTCAGTTGGGTCATGTCGTCCTCTCCTATTGTTTTTGTGATACTTTCAATCGCTTTTTTCTCTCCCTGTCTTCTTGCTTAATAAGTTTTCCCTTCAGCTTCCTGGAGCCCATAAACAAAGATTGACCTCTTTCTTTCATTCTCCCACTGCGGTTCCCTTTGTATCCTCTGATTCAATTTAGTTTCCTCTAGAGGTGTAAATGTGTTCAGATATTTGGGAGTGGACTTGTTGGCATACGGATGGTTCTATGAGAGATGAGGTGAACCATAGTGCTAAGGAAAAAAGGTGGAAGGTGTATTGAGGCATCTATGGAAACAAACAACTTTATAAAGGGAGACAAAAAGGAGAATGTACCAGAGTACAAAATCCGTGCTTCACACCCATTGGTGTGAAGCACGGATTTTGAATGTTGCAGCGAGGAAGAGGCTGGAAGCAGTAGAGATGTCGCTTTTGAGGGCAATATGTGGTGTGAATATTATGCAGAGAATAAAGTTTGGAAATTAGGGGTTGTTGTGTTGTGCAGTTCTGTGAAGTGACTCCCGCATGCTGAAAGAGAGAGAGAGAGAGAGAGAGAGGATGACTAGGTAGGTGTGTATATCAGGAGGTGAAGGAAAGGACGGATAGGGTCCTCCTAGGAAAGGTTGGAGGGATGGGATAAAGGTTTGAGTGCTAGAGGCTTGAACATCCAACACACTTGTTTGAGCGTGGTAGACAAGAATTGAGGCTAATAGGTGTTATGATTTGCCAAGCTGTTGCACTGTGAGCAAAGTAAAAATTATGAAGGAATTCAGGGAAACCGGTTAGCCGGACTTGAGTCCTGAAGGCAAAAAGTAGTGCCTGCACTGTAAGCACTCTCCCTTAGAGAAAATTTTAGAAAGGACTTAATTTTAAATGAGTTCTTGCAAACTGACCAATTTTACCTAGGCATGACATATATGAGAAATATCTCGAACAAGCGATATGTTGTGCTGAATACGTAAAAGTTGTTAATTTGCAGGAACTCATTTAAAATTAAGTCCTTTCTAAAATTTTCTCTTATACATTTAAAGATATATTTTTTGCATTTATTGTTACACCGAGATGCGGCTTTGTAAAATATAACTTTCATATTTGTTCATCTAATATTAACGTTAATAGCTAAAATGAGAATAATCAGTTTTATAATATTAAATACTCATTTTCATCTTTCCCATTATTATATGTATATATTTATATGATTAATTATTTTGGTAAGGAACTGGATGGTTCACCTTTGGTGACGACCAATTAATGTTTGTGTGGCCTCACCTCTGTAATACTCGTCTGACGCGACCTGCCGTCAGGTGTGAGTTAGTCACTACGACACCTCTCTCCGTCTCGAGGTCTTCCTTTCACGCTCATTTACTCTGATTAAGAAACTACCTGGAGTATAGCATTATTCTCTTAGTCTCCACAAAGTGTGAGTACTTGTGGCACTTTCGCTTAGTAGAGGCTCTCCTGTGTTTAAGAGACTTCACTTATTCTGGTCAAATTATAAGTGGTTAAAACTTTGATCGTCTCCGGAAATAGAGACTAACTTTATCTATTCTATGTCTAAAGACCCATTCATCCAGAATGGAGGTCATTGTAACTGTATATGATCATAAGTTTGTTAAAGTGTTTGTATCTAACTGATAAGTAAAAGGTACCATTACAATACCTTAAGACCTTAAAGTAATATACGTTATATTAAAAGAGATATTTTATGAAGTTTTTAGATCTCCTTTATACTAAAATTGATCTGCACAAAACATTGAATTGTATCATTAAATATAATTTCTTATTACTTTTTCCCATGAGAGTATTTCATACTGAAGATCCCCTAAACTCATGCCATAAATACTTTACAAATCCTATGGAATATCGTATATTTATGTTAATGTAAAAATTAATGAATGTACCAAAAGAACCTTAAGAAACTCACCTATCGTTATTATAACAAGCGCAATTTAATTTAGCCTAATCCAGCTAAATATATTTGATATACGTTTACATTAATTTAATAAAAAGCAAACACAAAGATACATATTTTTCTCGTTAAGATTCAGAATGATTTTTGTGAAATTATTGCATGCACAAATTTTCACTTGCCCTATTCGGCAAGAAGTGCGTTGCTATTTAAGCCAAAATAGCAAGTTTTACTAATTCGGCACGACAGATACAAGATGCAAAACAACCATAGGGGAAACTGAATGATAGCTTTACGCCTTTCGTGTTGCTATCAACACATCATCAAGAGCTTGTAATGTTACAGAAATGAGTAGGAGGTCCCCGCAGATTCGTTCGGTGAAACGTTCTTACCAAGAATGAGGTAGATAAGCAGATGCTTAGTACCCACAGGCTTAACAGTGCCAGGTGCCAGAAAGATTGAGTATTATAGGAATAGAAGATAGATAGCCCACAAGCAATGGTAATGGAGTGCTACCTAGCAAACTTAACCATTAGTAACATGACAATTAAAAAAAATTCGGGTAGACTTGAGGACGATATGAAATACTTTACATTCTAATTACAGATGTATCTGGGATTTGTCTTAGGACAATTCCATGAGAATTAAGAAAACGGGTCTACGACAGACTCCCTTAAAACTAAAGGAAGACATCTCTAGTTTATCGAAGGACAGACAGCCATAGTTTTATATATATATATATATATATATATATATATATATATATATATATATATATATATATATATATATATATATATATATATATATATATATATATGCAAAACAACCACTCTGAAAGAATAGAGAAATTCCAAGCGCTTTCGTGACTACTCACATTATCAAGGAACTATGAAAGTAAAGCATCCAAGGAAGCTATATAAGGGGTCTGGCCAGCACCTCACTATCAGATCCCACAACGGTTAAACACCTGACGCGCGCCGACCCAACTTGGATAGGTCCTTTGCACAACTCACCCACAAACTATTCTACCCAAGAAAATTTAAAAATTATTATTTGTCCAGTGTATTATTAAATTCTTCCCAAATTCTATTAATTATAAATGGATCTAATTTATATAAACCAAAGGAAATATTCATATTATTGTCAAAACTGCTTTTTATGAAACAAGATTCAATTATATTCCTGTCGACCATTGACTTGCTTGATACTACTCTCTCAACTTTTTGAAAATCAATTGGATGATTAAAATATCTTACATGAATAAATAGAGCATTGGAATCTTGTCCAGTTCTAATGCTATATTTATGTTGTTTTAATCTTAGTTCGAGATTTTTACCAGTTTGACCGTAATAAACTTTATCGCAAATTTTACAAGGAATCTTAAAGACACATCCATCAGCATTTTGGGGGGAATTCTTTATCAAAAGTTTTCTTACTGTATCAAGATTTTTGAATACAACTTTAATATTAAAAGTCTTAAGAAGAGAAGGCATATCAACCAAGTTTTCATGGTAAGGAAGAACCAACATATTTTTAGTTGAATAAGGCTGGTTGTCCCTTTTTGGATTGTAAAAAGTATTTCTAGCAACTTTAAAAGATTTATCAATTACATTTCTTGGGTATTTTCAATCATTACCTATTTCATAAATTTTGGACATTTCCTCATCTATGAACTCAGGACTACAAATTCGTAAAGCTATCAAACACATTGATGAGAAAACAGACAGTTTGACTATCTTGATGCGAGGAATAATAGTGGACATAGGAACAGTTATTTGTAGGTTTTCTGTAAATTTTAAATTTGAATTCATTATTACCCTTAATAATTAAAACATCTAGAAAAGGCAATGAGTTATTTTCTTCAAACTCAACAGTAAAGTTTATAGAATGGGCTAAGCTATTTAATTTTCCAAGGAAATGGTGTATATCTACATTTTTGGGCATAAGACACAAAATATCATCAACATATCTGAACCATTTAGCTCTATTAGGGAGGATTGTGTTAAGCAACCTTGTTTCAAAAAATTCCATGAATAGGTTACTAAGAACAGGTGAAAGAGGATTTCCAATTGCCATACCAAACTTCTGAGTGTAAAACTTATCATTAAATACAAATTTTGCATCAACAATGCAAAGTTTAATAAGTTTAATGATAGTAGGAACTGGCAATGGTAAATCATAGTTAACGAGTTCCTCAGATAAGAAACTTAATAAATCATCAACAGGAACTTTCGTAAACAAAGAAGTAACATCAAAACTAACCATGTTAAAATCATTTAAGTCAGTCAAGGAGCTTAGTCAAAGGAGCTTAATTTATCAACCAAGTCTATGTTGTTTTTACCATTAAAGTTAGAAATTTTGCCAACAATAGGGCTCAAAATATCAACAAGCCATTATTTTGAATGCTTCCTTCTCCTGTATTTTAGTTATTTCAATATGTTTCTGAAGAATAATTCTCATAAAATCATCAAAAGGACGATCTCTCATGTCAAGGAGTCTATTGGGTAAAAGAGACTTGGGCAGAACTTGTTCATTTAAAAATTTTTTTAAAAAATTCTGCCCAAGTCTCTTTTAGCCAATAGACTCCTTGACATGAGAGATCGTCCTTTTGATGATTTTATGAGAATTATTCTTCAGAAACATATTGAAATAACTAAAATACAAGAGAAGGAAGCATTCAAAATATTGAGAAACAAAAAATACTCTTTTAATCAGGCCATTCCATCAGAATGGAAACACAGTATGTTGGATCATTGCTATAATAAACTCAGAAGAATTTGTAATGAACTCAAGAGCAAACTACAAAGAAAATTAGACATTTTAATTGAAAATAGTGATTGGACAAAGCATGCTAATAACAATTTTGTAATTAACTTATCAGATGAAATTTTAGACAAACATACAACTGCTGCTCTAGGTTTTGGCCTAAGTTTTGCAACTTCAAAAAAACTTAATAATGTTGAAATTGCAAAAGCCTTTTGTAACTTTGAAAAATTTTCTGATTTATCCTCTGATGAAATTAATATTAGTAAAGGAATGGTATATAGCTCTATGTTAAAACCAAACATTCCCACTTGCCCTCAAAGATTCTTTACGTCTTATGATACACTTAATAACAATAAAAATTTGCGCCTTACTAAAGCAGACAAAATAAATGCAATAGTAATTATGAAAGAAAATGATTACCAAGAAAAAATGAATAATCTCTTAGATGATACTGAAACCTATTCTAAACTTAGGAAAAATCCCCTAGAAACCGTTAACAGCAATTTCAATAAAACAATAAAACTTCTACTGAAAGGCAAAGATGAATTAGTCAAGCAATTTACTTCCACTAATCCATCTTTACCTTGCATGTATGGACTAATAAAAACACACAAACCAGGGAATCCAGTCAGACCAATTATTAGCTCCATAGGGTCAGTTTCATATAAATTATCCAAATGGCTTGTTGATATTTTGAGCCCTATTGATGGCAAAATTTCTAACTTTAATGTTAAAAACAACATAGACTTGGTTGATAAATTAAGCTCCTTGACTAAGCTCCTTGACTGACTTAAATGATTTTAACATGGTTAGTTTTGATGTTACTTCTTTGTTTACGAAAGTTCCTGTTGATGATTTATTAAGTTTCTTATCTGAGGAACTCGTTAACTATGATTTACCATTGCCAGTTCCTATCATTAAACTTATTAAACTTTGCATTGTTGATGCAAAATTTGTATTTAATGATAAGTTTTACACTCAGAAGTTTGGTATGGCAATGGGAAATCCTCTTTCACCTGTTCTTAGTAACCTATTCATGGAATTTTTTGAAACAAGGTTGCTTAACACAATCCTCCCTAATAGAGCTAAATGGTTCAGATATGTTGATGATATTTTGTGTCTTATGCCCAAAAATGTAGATATACACCATTTCCTTGGAAAATTAAATAGCTTAGCCCATTCTATAAACTTTACTGTTGAGTTTGAAGAAAATAACTCATTGCCTTTTCTAGATGTTTTAATTATTAAGGATAATGAATTAAAATTTAAAATTTACAGAAAACCTACAAATAACTGTTCCTATGTCCACTATTATTCCTCGCATCAAGATAGAGTCAAACTGTCTGTTTTCTCATCAATGTTTTTGAGAGCTTTACGAATTTGTAGTCCTGAGTTCATAGATGAGGAAATATCCAAAATTTATGAAATAGGTAATGATTGAAAATACCCAAGAAATGTAATTGATAAATCTTTTAAAGTTGCTAGAAATACTTTTTACAATCCAAAAAGGGACAACCAGCCTTATTCAACTAAAAATATGTTGGTTCTCCCTTACCATGAAAACTTGGTCGATATGCCTTCTCTTCTTAAGACTTTTAATATTAAAGTTGTATTCAAAAATCTTGATACAGTAAAAAAAACTTTTGATAAAGAATTCCCCCCAAAATGCTGATGGATGTGTCTATAAGATTCCTTGTAAAATTTGCGATAAAGTTTATTAAGGTCAAACTGGTAAAAATCTCGAACTAAGATTAAAACAACATAAATATAGCATTAGAACTGGACAAGATTCCAATGCTCTATTTATTCATGCAAGAGATTTTAACCATCCAATTGATTTTCAAAAAGTTGAGAGAGTAGTATCAAGCAAGTCAATGGTCGACAGGAATATAATTGAATCTTGTTTCATAAAAAGCAGTTTTGACAATAATATGAATATTTCCTTTGGTTTATATAAATTAGATCCATTTATAATTAATAGAATTTGGGAAGAATTTAATAATACTCTGGACAAATAATAATTTTTTAAATTTTCTTGGGTAGAATAGTTTGTGGGTGAGTTGTGCAAAGGACCTATCCAAGTTGGGTCGGCGCGCGTCAGGTGTTTAACCGTTGTGGGATCTGATAGTGAGGTGCTGGCCAGACCCCTTATATAGCTTCCTTGGATGCTTTACTTTCATAGTTCCTTGATAATGTGAGTAGTCACGAAAGCGCTTGGAATTTCTCTATTCTTTCAGAGTGGTTGTTTTGCATATTCTGAAATCACCTGTTTACTGTGATCTTATTGCATATATATATATATATATATATATATATATATATATATATATATATATATAAATATATATATATATTATATATATATATATATATATATATATATAATGTCGTGCCGAATATGTAAAACTGGTCAATTAGCAAGAACTCATTTAAAATTAAGTCCTTTCTAAAATTTTCTCTTATACGTTTAAAGATATATTTTTTTCATTAATGTTGATGTACAAATTTATAATTTTGCACCAAAAGGAACTTAGAAATCTTACCTAACCTTATTATAGCAAGAACAATTTATTTTAGCCTAACCCAACTAAATATATTTTAGATTTGTTTACAATAATTTAATACTAAACAAACACAGTGAAATATATTTTTTTCGTTAGGTTCAAAATGATTTTGGAGAAATTATTGCATACACAAATTTTTGCTTGTCCTATATGGCAAGATGAGCGTTGCTATTTAAGCCAAGATGGCAAGTTCTGCCTATTCGGCACGACATATATATATATATATATATATATATATATATATATATATATATATATATATATATATATATATATATATATATATATATATATATATATACGTCGTGCCGAATAGGCAGAACTTGCGATCTTGGCTTAAATAGCAACGCTCATCTTGCCATATAGGACAAGTGAAAATTTGTGTATGCAATAATTTCGCCAAAATCATTCTGAACCTAACGAAAAAAATATAATTCACTGTGTTTGTTTAGTAATAATTATTGTAAACAAATCTAAAATATATTTAGTTGGGTTAGGCTAAAATAAATTGCGCTTCTAATAATGTTAGGTAAGTTTTCTAAGTTCCTTTTGGTGCAAAATTATAAATTTTTACATCAACATTAATGAAAAAAATATATCTTTAAACGTATAAGAGAAAATTTTAGAAAGGACTTAATTTTAAATGAGTTCTTGCTAATTGACCAGTTTTACATATTTGGCACGACATATATATATATATATATATATACATATATATATATATATATATATATATATATATATATATATATATATATATATATATATATATCCTAGGTAGTAGGTTGGTAAACAGCAACCGCCCAGGGAGGTACTACCGTCCTGCCAAGTGAGTGTACAACGAAAACCTGTAATTGTTTTACATGATGGTAGGATTGCTGGTGTCTTTTGTCTGTCTCATAAACATGCAAGATTTCAGGTATGTCTTGCTACTTCTACTTGCACTTAGGTCACACTACACATACATGTTCAAGCATATATATACACACCCCTCTGGGTATTCTTCTATTTTCATTCTAGTTCTTATTCTTGTTTATTTCCTCTTATCTCCATGGGGAAGTGGAACAGAATTCTTCCTCTGTAAGCCATGCGTGTTGTAAGAGGCGACTAAAATGCCTGGAGCAAGGGGCTAGTAACCCCTTCTCCCGTACAAATTACTAAATTTAAAAGAGAAACTTTCGTTTTTCTTTTTGGGCCACCCTGCCTTGGTGGGATACGGCCGGTGTGTTGAAAGAAAGATATATGACTCAAGAAATCGTAATGACACGATTGCAAATAAACCATACCCCCGGCCGGGATTGAACCCGCGGTCATAGAGTCTCAAAACTCCAGCCCGTCGCGTTAGCCACTAGACCAGCTAGCCACAATAAGATTCATCCAATTAGGTATATTTCTACACCATAGGAAAGTTAGCACAGGCACCTCTGTGACCACAAATGCAAGTTTTTACAGACGAATCTCCAGCTAGCGTGGCCGTGACGAACTCTAGCTCAAGTCCCTTCACTGCCGTCAACATGACTCAAGAAATCGTAATGACACGATTGCAAATAAACCATACCCCCGGCCGGGATTGAACCCGCGGTCATAGAGTCTCAAAACTCCAGCCCGTCGCGTTAGCCACTAGACCAGCTAGCCACAATAAGATTCATCCAACTAGGTATATTTCTACACCATAGGAAAGTTAGCACAGGCACCTCTGTGACCACAAATGCAAGTTTTTACAGACGAATCTCCAGCTAGCGTGGCCGTGACGAACTCTAGCTCAAGTCCCTTCACTGCCGTCATGTTGACGGCAGTGAAGGGACTTGAGCTAGAGTTCGTCACGGCCACGCTAGCTGGAGATTCGTCTGTAAAAACTTGCATTTGTGGTCACAGAGGTGCCTGTGCTAACTTTCCTATGGTGTAGAAATATACCTAGTTGGATGAATCTTATTGTGGCTAGCTGGTCTAGTGGCTAACGCGACGGGCTGGAGTTTTGAGACTCTATGACCGCGGGTTCAATCCCGGCCGGGGGTATGGTTTATTTGCAATCGTGTCATTACGATTTCTTGAGTCATGTTGACGGCAGTGAAGGGACTTGAGCTAGAGTTCGTCACGGCCACGCTAGCTGGAGATTCGTCTGTAAAAACTTGCATTTGTGGTCACAGAGGTGCCTGTGCTAACTTTCCTATGGTGTAGAAATATACCTAGTTGGATGAATCTTATTGTGGCTAGCTGGTCTAGTGGCTAACGCGACGGGCTGGAGTTTTGAGACTCTATGACCGCGGGTTCAATCCCGGCCGGGGGTATGGTTTATTTGCAATCGTGTCATTACGATTTCTTGAGTCATGTTGACGGCAGTGAAGGGACTTGAGCTAGAGTTCGTCACGGCCACGCTAGCTGGAGATTCGTCTGTAAAAACTTGCATTTGTGGTCACAGAGGTGCCTGTGCTAACTTTCCTATGGTGTAGAAATATACCTAGTTGGATGAATCTTATTGTGGCTAGCTGGTCTAGTGGCTAACGCGACGGGCTGGAGTTTTGAGACTCTATGACCGCGGGTTCAATCCCGGCCGGGGGTATGGTTTAAAGATATATATATATATATATATATATATATATATATATATATATATATATATATATTTTTTTTTTTTTTTTTTTTTATTATCACACTGGCCGATTCCCACCAAGGCAGGGTGGCCCGAAAAAGAAAAACTTTCACCATCATTCACTCCATCACTGTCTTGCCAGAAGGGTGCTTTACACTACAGTTTTTAAACTGCAACATTAACACCCCTCCTTCAGAGTGCAGGCACTGTACTTCCCATCTCCAGGACTCAAGTCCGGCCTGCCGGTTTCCCTGAATCCCTTCATAAATGTTACTTTGCTCACACTCCAACAGCACGTCAAGTATTAAAAACCATTTGTCTCCATTCACTCCTATCAAACACGCTCACGCATGCCTGCTGGAAGTCCAAGCCCCTCGCACACAAAACCTCCTTTACCCCCTCCCTCCAACCCTTCCTAGGCCGACCCCTACCCCGCCTTCCTTCCACTACAGACTGATACACTCTTGAAGTTATTCTGTTTCGCTCCATTCTCTCTACATGTCCGAACCACCTCAACAACCCTTCCTCAGCCCTCTGGACAACAGTTTTGGTAATCCCGCACCTCCTCCTAACTTCCAAACTACGAATTCTCTGCATTATATTCACACCACACATTGCCCTCAGACATGACATCTCCACTGCCTCCAGCCTTCTCCTCGCTGCAACATTCATCACCCATGCTTCACACCCATATAAGAGCGTTGGTAAAACTATACTCTCATACATTCCCCTCTTTGCCTCCAAGGACAAAGTTCTCTGTCTCCACAGACTCCTAAGTGCACCACTCACTCTTTTTCCCTCATCAATTCTATGATTCACCTCATCTTTCATAGACCCATCCGCTGACACGTCCACTCCCAAATATCTGAATACGTTCACCTCCTCCATACTCTCTCCCTCCAATCTGATATTCAATCTTTCATCACCTAATCTTTTTGTTATCCTCATAACCTTACTCTTTCCTGTATTCACCTTTAATTTTCTTCTTTTGCACACCCTACCAAATTCATCCACCAATCTCTGCAGCTTCTCTTCAGAATCTCCCAAGAGCACAGTGTCATCAGCAAAGAGCAGCTGTGACAACTCCCACCCTGTGTGTGATTCTTTATCTTTTAACTCCACGCCTCTTGCCAAGACCCTCGCATTTACTTCTCTTACAACCCCATCTATAAATATATTAAACAACCACGGTGACATCACACATCCTTGTCTAAGGCCTACTTTTACTGGGAAAAAATTTCCCTCTTTTCTACATACTCTAACTTGAGCCTCACTATCCTCGTAAAAACTCTTCACTGCTTTCAGTAACCTACCTCCTACACCATACACTTGCAACATCTGCCACATTGCCCCCCTATCCACCCTGTCATACGCCTTTTCCAAATCCATAAATGCCACAAAGACCTCTTTAGCCTTATCTAAATACTGTTCACTTATATGTTTCACTGTAAACACCTGGTCCACACACCCCCTACCTTTCCTAAAGCCTCCTTGTTCATCTGCTATCCTATTCTCCGTCTTACTCTTAATTCTTTCAATTATAACTCTACCATACACTTTACCAGGTACACTCAACAGACTTATCCCCCTATAATTTTTGCACTCTCTTTTATCCCCTTTGCCTTTATACAAAGGAACTATGCATGCTCTCTGCCAATCCCTAGGTACCTTACCCTCTTCCATACATTTATTAAATAATTGCACCAACCACTCCAAAACTATATCCCCACCTGCTTTTAACATTTCTATCTTTATCCCATTGTTAAATTGTTAAATGTTGATGAAGATAGGGAAGCTGTGATTTCGTGTATAGGGCAAGGAGGAATAACATCTTGTAGGAGTGAGGAAGAGCCAGTTGTGAGTGTGGGGGAAGTTCGTGAGGCAGTAGGTAAAATGAAAGGGGGTAAGGCAGCTGGGATTGATGGGATATATATATATATATATATATATATATATATATATATATATATATATATATATATATATATATATATATATATATATATATATATATATATATATATATATATCTTTGATGGAAGGGCAAGCTTGAGTGAGGATTACATTCAAGATTTACTGTGGTTTCTTAGGCAAGCAGCAAGTGAAGGAGGTGGAGACTTCAACGCAGCTAAAGTAGTAACCATGGCTCATAAACCGTGCATAATAATAGTTACTTGGTAAAACTACATAGTGTCACAGTTGGATTTCTAACCTTTGAGCTTCGACTATCTGAACTTCGGTGACTGATACTCGTCTAGATTTAAACCTTTCTTGGTTTTGCTCAGCGCTCAGCCACCGTGTCCCCTCAAGGGAGGGTTCCTTGACGCTGGTGAGGGGCTCTTGATCTAGGGAATTGGATCTGTGCTCCAGTTCCCTGAATTAAGCCTGAATATCTTCCATCCCCCCCATCAGGCGCTGTATAATCTTACGGGTTTA
The DNA here is from genome assembly GCF_038502225.1 of Cherax quadricarinatus. Lineage (NCBI taxonomy): Eukaryota > Metazoa > Arthropoda > Malacostraca > Decapoda > Parastacidae > Cherax > Cherax quadricarinatus. The sequence continues at coordinate 6,355,041 of NC_091346.1, forward strand.
GTGCTCCCCCTTGTTTTTTATCATTATAATAATCAGCCACAGTGTTTATTTGTTATTATACGAATGTTTTTATAGCTTTGTGTAAGCTAATCTGACTTCTTTTAACCTAGTTTAATTTAAAATAAAGAAAAAAATTATGTAAGTTGACAGGAAGCGTTTGGAAATCAACGTTGAGAACCTTGTCAGAGACTTAACGTTTGGAAAATGAAGACAGTGTGTTGCGACATTACTGAGTTTGTTCCTTGCATCCATCAGTTGTTGCCTGCTCCCACCAACTGTAGCCTGCACCCATCAGCTGTTGCTCACACGCTCCAGCTGTTGCTTGCACGCACCAGTTGTATTCTGCACGCACCAACTGTTGCTTGCACCCACCAGCTGTTGCCTGCACCCACCAGCTGCTGCCTGCACCCACTAAATGCTGCCTGCACCCACCAACTGATGCCTGCACCCAGCAGGTGTTGCTTACACCCACCAGTTGCTGCCTACACCCACAAACTGTTGCCTGCACCCACCAGCTGTTACCTACACCCAACAGCTGTTGCTTACACCATAAAGCTGTTGCCTACACCCACCAGTTGTTGCCTACACCCACCAACTGTTCCTTACACCCACCAGCAGATGCTTGAACCCACCAGCCGATGCTTACACCCATCAGCTGTTGCTTACACCCACCAGCTGTTACCTACACTCAACAAGATGGAAATGAGAGTAATACTTGATAGTTACGTAGAATGTGAGATTAAATTTGATTTAGAGCAACTAATAATTCTACACAGGAGCACCATAGCTAAAAGTTAAGACAGACAAGAGAGATCAGCAACATAAACCAGTAAGGTATATCGGCAAGATTAGATCACTAATACAAACAATTAATTAATATTGAAACTTTAAACTTTATGATACAGCTGCAATTATATACAGTGTACTATAATACAAACCATTAATTAATACTGAAATTCTAAACTGTACCATATCCAGTGGTGTACCTAAGGTATGACAAGTGTGGCACGTGCCCTGGCGCCACTTGAAGGGGAAGCCACTGAGAAGTTTCTATTAAAGTCAGACCAGCCTTCCTCGAGGTGAAACACTAAAATGGCTAGATTGTTAAACCACTTACATAAATTATTAGGTAATAATACAGTGCTGGGAGGTACAGAACCACATACCTCACAGTAAATTTCTTTCAGCTCAGTGCCACTGCTCAACGCCAACTGCAGTAAGACCATTTTCCTGCCCAAAACAGGGAGGTAGTCTAAAATTTTGTGCAAAATCTGTGAAATTTAATGTTCTTATTAAAAGTATCATTTCCTATTTCAGAGCACTGTGTAAGACCATGAAACGTTACTTCACGAAGAAAAAGGAAAGTGGAGCTGAAGGACGGAAGAGACGAAAGTTGGAGGCGGAATAAGCCTAGAAGTCAAGCAAGTTCTTCATTCCCTTATTTGAAAAGCCCGGAACAAGTTGTTTGACAAGTTCCATGGAATCGCCTGCATCTGCTACAAGTTTGTTAGAATCCGAAGGTGGATCAAGTACAAATGCGTCATAAGCTGAGGAGAAGTCAGATAAAAAAAATCCGAGTATGACGAAATTAAATTTTTTTTTTTTTTTTTTTTTTTTTTTTTTTCAACAAGTCGGCCGTCTCCCACCGAGGCAGGGTGACCCAAAAAAAGAAAGAAAATCCCCAAAAAGAAAATACTTTCATCATCATTCAACACTTTCACCACACTCGCACATTATCACTGTTTTTGCAGAGGTGCTCAGAATACAACAGTCTAGAAGCATACACATATAAAGATACACAACATATCCCTCCAAACTGCCAATATCCCAAACCCCTCCTTTAAAGTGCAGGCATTGTACTTCCCATTTCCAGGACTCAAGTCCGACTATATGAAAATACTTGAACATGACAGGAGGGGAAGACGATGGTGGTGGTGGTGATTTTGAGTTTACTGACGATTTTTTACCTGACGAAATTGAACATAACATAGAATTTGACGACACTGAACCTAGTGAACTTGGTATCGGAGAGCTTCGAACTCTTATCCAAAAAGTGTTTAACAGCGTTAAGAGCAGAAATAATAAAGCTGGGTTTGAATTATTTCCTATCAACAAATAACCACTCAATGAACAAAACTTCTTTCAAGAGGAAACTGGGAAACGGTCGTGGTGAGGAAGTGACTCTCTCAAGGCTGTTCTATTACCCTTCTAAAAAGTCTACATTTTGTATCTGTTGTCTTCTCTATTCCCGGTCACACCATTAATCCTCACTGGAGCAAGAAAGTGGATTCAACCAGTAGAAAGCACCTGAAAGCATTAGTGTTCATGAACATGCTAAGAATCATCGGGAGTGATTCACACAGTGGAAAGAGACAAAGAAATTTAGCTAAAAACAGAGGAATTATTGACGCAGAACTCCAGTCACAGATTGAGAAGGAAAAGCATAAGTGGTGTGATATCTTGACGAGAATCCTTCACTGCATAAAACTCCTTTCGACTCAGAAGTTGGCTTTGCGAAGACACGGAGTCACTTCAGCCGGATGATGGCTTGAATGTGGGAAATTTCCTTGACTTACTGAAACTACTGACCATCTTTGACCCTGTCATTAAAGAACACCTCACTTGTATGGAAATTAATTCTGGATCTACGTCTTATCTTTCACCGGGTGTCCAAAAAGAATTCATCTACATGATAGCATCTACTGTTCGCCAGAGTTTACTGAGGATTCGTAAAGTCAAGTACTATGGTCTCATGTTCGACTCGACTTCTGATCAGGCACACCGTGAGCAAATGTCAGAAGTAGTGAGGTACGTGGAAGATGATTTTGAGAAGAAAACAGTCCGTGTTAAAGAGTCCTTCCTTGGTTTTATCCAGGTAAGTCTGAAGAATGCTGAGAGCTTGACTGAAGACATCTTGAAACAGCTAGAGAAGAACGAAATGAAACTACAAGATTGTCGGTCACAGTGCTATGACAACGCTGCTGTGATGGCTGGACACAGAAGTGGTGTTCATAAAAGAATAAGTGAGAAAAACAACCTGGTAGTGTTTGTGAACTGCGACAATCACTCTCTCAACTTGGTGGGTGTACATGCATCCAAGCAGGATACAATAATGGTCATGTTTCTTGGAACCATGATTCAAAGCTCTCTACGTGTTCTTCTCTCATTCAACACAGCACTGGTAAAAACTTAAAATCTCCGTGTCTGTGGTTAAGTCAGAGTCTGAAACCAGATGGAGTGTAACGACAGAAGCAGTGAAGCCTGTCAACAAGTACCTTGAGGAGATACTTCAGTTTCACCAGGACATGATAGACGATGAAAACGAGACCAGTGAAACAAGAATTGACACAAGGTAGCTGTATAACTGCATGATTTTCTTTACTCACTCGCACTGACCATATTCAAAAGAGGCTGCAGGATCCTAGCATGAACTTCGACGATGCTGTCCTAGATCCGAAAGCCCTCCGAGATCATTTTGATGAAATAGAAGTGTTGGTCAGCTTCAAAACCATTCACATATCGGAGTTGAAGTGCACTTTAATACTGTATGCTCAGATAAAACATTTACAATCTCAGAAAAATTACTTTAACTTCGATTTTAACTAGAATCGTCCGCGTGTCGCTTTATGCAAGTAATGTCAATACCAGTGTTAAACAACAGACGTCAATTGCCTGTTGAGATGAGCCAGATAGCGCAAAACCGATTAGTGGTGAAAAAGACAAGTGCAGGAAGGCACCTTACTGAGACGTACCGCGTGTTGACAGACTTCTGCAATGACTTAAGAAACCTGTCCACAAGCGAAACTCTAAGCAAAGTTCCCCTATGTTATGTTTTTTTTCACTCTTTGTCAAGATATTATTTGTGTATAATCTTGCAGGGCAACATTATTTGAGATCTTAAAACCTGCACTTTACATTACTAAGAGTAATGCCAATATATAAGTGAATTTGAGTTAATGTTTATCCAGTGTGTCTTAAGAAATCAGCCGAAAACAAGTTACTGAAAAAATAAAATTAAATACTCCTCTATGAATGATCCTCAATATCACAACAGATAATAATGTATTAATCACAACTGATACTAATATATTAATAACATTCAAATTAATACTGTTTAATGAATATCTTAAGTGATTGACTATTTGCCTTGCAACTTGAGATAATACTTATAAACCAGAAAGGTTTAAAGCGTTTTCAGCCTGGTGTAAACATTACTGAAAAAAATAAGCTAACAGTAAACAGTGTAAGCTCATTTTTCTGCTTCATGAACATTCAACCCAAACAACCAGTAAGCCAATCAACGTACAAAAAATCAACTTACATAGCCATCAAACAACAAATTAGTACATCACCAACGATCAACTCTATTGTCTATCCACTAATCAACCAGTCAACACACTAATCTATTACCCACAACACCAACTAATCAACCAACACACTCACTAATCACACTGTAAATGGCGTACAATACCAACAAATTAACAAAGCACAAACGCGGCAACTTTTCTGATGAAACGTTCGCCTGAACAGCAGCTTCATTAGTCGAATACTAATGTGATTACAAACCTGCAAACATTGTAAGTGAAGAGGTGAAGAGGCAGTTTGAGGTGATAAGTCCCTCAGTCTTGACTGAAGATGGTCAGTCTCTTAGCCTAAAGCAGACGCATGAGGTGAAGCGACGTGTAGATGAGGTCACGTGCGAGCGAGACCCACAAGTGGAAGTAGGTCATGTTAAACAATTGTTAGCAATAGAGTTGTTGAAGACATCCCTTGTACCAACATATCGTTGTTTTTCTGTGTCAGACAAGTATCATATTATTACTGGTATATAATACTGAGAGGCTAATGTGTAAGACATGCGCAACACTTGGGCATCTTTACGAACGAAACGTTTCGCCTGTAATCACGTTTCTGTCTGTAATCACCTCTGTATTCAACATATGAAGCCTACTAAGCAGTGTTGAAGCCTACTGAGCAGTGTTGCACATGTCTTCCTCATTAACCCACTAATCAACAAGCCAACACACCCGCTAATCAGCAAGCCAATACATCAACTAATCAACCGGCAACACACCCTTTAATCAAGCAGGCAGTCAGTGGAGACTACATCATGAGGATCAGCTCACAGCAAGGCAGCATAACGAGGCAGCTGCTTCATCAAGTATGCGTAGAGGAGCAACACCGTCTCTCTGCTCACCCCTTCCCCACACACACACACACCTTAATTAATCTTCTTGATTCCGAGCGATAATCAAATTACAAAGGAAGGTTGAAGGAGGCACCAGCACACAACCAGCAACACCTGCTAACACAAGGATGGCCACTCCCTTCAAGAAGTGCCTTGAAGGGACTCAGACCTGCCTTATGTTCTTTTATAATACCTAATCACTTCCCCATTAAATATACGTTGTATAGCCCCTCAGGATTTCAGCACTTCCCAATAATTATTATAATCATAGGAATATAACAATAGTAATAATAATAATACTCTCTTGCCATAATGTTTATATCTCAAGGAAGACAGGCTGATTTAGGGTACTTGCAAATAGCAGCACAAGAGGAGGTTGGTCCCGCTGCCTCACACTCCAACATTCTTCAACTACAACGAAAAACCAATATTGAGGTAGGCCAGTCCTGTCCTGACCTTGACGCTCGCACAAGCTAACACTTCAGCAGTTATTACCTTTGCTGCTGCTGCTCCTCTTTCAGCTGCACCTATACTGATGCTACTACTGCTACTGCTGTTGCTGTTGTTTCAGCAACATCGTTCCTGATTCTGCTGCTACTAATGTTGCTACTTACTCCTACCTCAGCTGTATCTTTCCTGCTGCTGCTACTGATGCTGCTGTTTCTGTTTCAGCTATAGCTTCACTGATACTACTACTGCTACTCCTGTTTCAGCTACATCGTTCCTGATACTATTGCTGAAGATGCTGCTAATGTTGCTACTCCTATTTCAGCTGCATCTTCCATGATAATACTGATGTTGCTACTGCTGCTAGTCCTGCTTCAGTAAAACTTCTATATGACTGCTGGTATTACTATTAGTGCAGTTGCTGCTACTGATGCTGATGGTGGTATTGGTACTGATGATGATGCAACTACTTATAATGCTTCATTAATAAAGATAACACTCCACTAAATATTTTCAAAATACAAATTATACACCCCCTTTATAAAGTCTCCTCTGTCGAACCAAATTAGTATTCCAAGGACACTACTGTGCGGTGGTCCACTGTTTTGGTTTGAGTATAGCCCTTGTGGCTTTGCGCTTCTTTTTTATTATAATAATAATTGGTTTATTTGGGAAGGAACTCTTACCACCACGTCTTAGATGTGTTTTTTTTTTTTTTACGTGGCGGACCGGTAAGTCAGAGAAGGCCTCGGTCAAATACCTAAAAGCTCCACAGTGTGCTTTATAATGTAACTAAGGCCTACGTCAAAAGAAATTTTCATATTCCCACTGACATATAAAATACTACCACCATCACTGAATTAATTCTCTCAACAGCCAAAAGTAAGTGGCGCGGGACAGTAACATCAGTATACATCCCGGAGACAAAGAAAAGGAATGCAGAGCAAGACTGTTTTTCAAGGCTTCGTTCAAGATTGAGTTTTTTGAAGTTTACATAAAATCACAAAATTCTCCTGAAATATCCACTCGTGTGAAGTGAAGGTCACATCTGATGTGCGTACAGGACCTTGTGTGGGAAGATTACCTAGCAGCAGGTTACCTAGCAAGAGGTTTCACTAGGCTGAAAGTGCCTTGATTTTAGGCAATGATACTATGTGCCCTGATGATGGCCGTCTCTAGACACTTCCTTCTAGACCTGTCTTTCTATATCGGGATGAGTTTGACCTTGACCGACGCCGAGAGATGCACAAATTTGTGTTTGTTCATGATGAATACGTTGACTGTGCTATGGATCCTACAGGTATGAACATAAAACATAAGAAAGGAGGAACACCGCAGCAGGCCTGTTGGCCCATACTAGGCAAGTCCTTTACAATCCATCCCGTTAACAAAACATTTGCCCAACCCAGTTTTCAGTGCTATCCAAGAAATAATGTCTGATAACTCTATCCACTAATATGTGCATGTCCCACTCAAATCCAACCCCTCTCGCTCATGTATTTACCCAATCTAAATTTGAAACTACCCAAGGTTTTAGTCTTAATAACCCAACTAGGTAGACTATTCCACTCATCAACTACCCTATTTCCAAACCAATATGTACTTTCCTAAACCCTCTCTAAATCTAAACTTGTCCAATTTGAATCCATTATTGAGGGTTCTCTCTTCGAGTGATATCCTCAAGACCTTATTTATATCCCCTTTGTTAATACCCATCTTCCACTTGTATACTTCGATCATGTCTCCCCTTATTCTTCTTCTTACAAGTGAATGTAGTTTAAGAGTCTTCAATCGTTCTTCGTACCGAAGATTGCTAATGCTATGTATTAATTTTGCTTAGCGCTTCTTTTTTATTATAATAATAATATGTATTAATTTAGTCATTCTTCGCTGAATGTTTTCTAACGAATTTATATCCATTCTGTAATATGGAGACCAGAACTGAGCTGCGTAATCTAGGTGAGGCCTTACTAATGACGTATAAAGCTGCAGTATGACCTCTGGACTTCTGTTGCTTACACTTCTTGATATAAATCCCAATAATCTATTTGCCTTATTACGTACTCCTAGGTACTGCTGTCTTGGTTTAAGGCTGCTGTTCACTATAACCCCCAAGTCCTTTTCGCAATCTGTATGGCTAAGTTCTACATTATTTAACTTATAAGAGCTTCAGAACCTTGCATTTATCTACATTGAACTGCATCTGCCACTTTTCTGACCAAGAACAGAGTTTGTTTAAATCCTCCTGGAGTTCCCTAACATCTACGTTTGACTCAGTTATCCTACCTATCTTTGTGTCATCGGCGAATTTGCTCATATCACTAATAATACCCTCATCAAGGTCAATGATATATATTATAAACTACAACGGGCCTGAAACTGATCCCTGTGGTACGCCACTTGTTACAGATCCCCACTCGGATTTAACCCCATTTAAGCATACTCTCTGCTTCCTATTACTGAGCCATGACTCGATCCATGACAGCACTTTTCCCCCAATGCCATTAGCTGCCACTTTCTTTAACAGTCTCTGATGCGGTACTCTATAAAAAGCCTTACTAAAATCTAAATAAACAATATCGAATTCTTTACCATGATCAACGGCCTCAAAAGCTTTACTGAAGAAGGTTAATAAATTCGTTAGGCAGGAACGGCCCCTCATGAATCCATGCTGAGTATCATTAATCAACCTATACTTATCCAGATGGCTTCTTATATTATCAGATATAATTGACTCTAGTAATTTGCCTACAATTGAGGTCAGGCTTATTGGGCGGTAATTTGACGGTAACGACTTGTCCCCTTCTTTAAAAATAGGAATTACATTAGCCATCTTCCACATATCAGACACTACACCTGTTTGAAGAGAAATATTAAAAATATTAGTCAATGGTTCACAAAGTTCCATTTTACACTCTTTAAGAATCCTGGAAAAAAGTTCATCAGGGCCCGGGGATTTATTTTGCTTCAGTCGGTCTATCTGTTTGATAACCATTTCGCTAGTGATTATGATATTGCATAATTTGTCGTCTTCAAGCCCACTATAAAAATTTATTACTGGGATATTGCTAGTGTCCTCCTGAGTGAAAACTGGGAGAAAATAATTATTTAGAATAGAGCACATTTCATTCTCCTTGTCAGTAAGATGCCCAGAGTTATTTTTAAGGGGACCTATCTTATCTCTAACTTTTGTTCTATAAACCTGGAAAAAACTTTTCGGGTTAGTTTTTTTAATCCCTAGCAACTTTAATTTCATAGTCCCGTTTAGCTTTTCTTATCCCCTTTTTAATGTCCCTCTTAATGTCAATATACTGATTCATAAGATGACCCTCACCTCTTTTGATGCGCCTATAAATTTATTTTTTCTGTCCTAAAAGATATTTGAGCCTATTCATCCATTTTGGGTCATTTCTATTCGATCTAATTTCCTTATACGGGATAAATGTTCTTTGAGCAGCATGTATAGTGTTTAGAAAACTCTCATATTGATAGCTGTCTTCGTTACCCCAGTCAACAGATGATAAGTGTTCTCTAAGCCCATTGTAATCTGCTAAGCGAAAATCTGGGACTGTTACTGAGTTATCCCTACTATCATACTTCCATTCAATGCTAAATGTAATTGATTTGTGGTCGCTAGCACCAAGTTCCTCTGAAATTTCTAAATTATTAACAAGGGATTCATTGTTTGCCAGAACTAAGTCAAGCAGGTTATTTCCCCTTGTAGGCTCTGTCACAAACTGCTTCAAAAAATAATCCTGAACTACTTCTAAGAAGTCGTTTAATTCTAAATTCCCAGTCAAGAAATTCCAATCAATATGACTTAAAGTTAAAGTCTCCTAGAATTACTACGTTATCGTGCCTTGTGGCCTTAACAATTTCCTCCCATAGTAGTCTCCTTTGGTCCCTATCTAAGTTTGGGGGACGGTATATCCCACCTAAAATAAATTTTTCATGTCGCTCTGAAAATTCTATCCAAACAGACTCAGTATGTGTTTCAGACTTTATACCCGTTTTTATGCAACAGTTCAAGCGATCTCGGACATACAGTGCCACCCCACTCCCCTTCCCGATACTTCTGTCTACTTGAAACAATTTAAAACCCTGTATGTGACATTCAGCAGGCATGTCCCGATTTTTCGTATTGAACCACGAGTTTTCGTATTTGTGATCCTGACGTCAGATATTAAGGCTGCGTGAAGTCTCAACAACGCAACATGTGTTGCACCGTGTAGGAATGGTGTATACGCCTGTTGGGCTAACTGGCAGATCCACGGAGCTTGGGACTGAGTGATGCTCTTTATGATCTTAGAGTTTATTAATGGGACATCATTACTGAACTTCCGGAGAAATGTGAAGTAGGTGGTTTGTTTGACCAGTGAGAAGAATTTGCATCTCTCATCTTCGGGGTTTTCCCTATGGTGTGACAATATATTGTGCTCTACGTCTTTAATCAAGAGTGAAATGGAGGTAGAAATTTGAAAGAAGAGGTGTAGCAAATGGAACGGCTTTCTTCCTCAACATACGAGCTGCTATCAGTTCCGTAGGCTCGGAGGAAGAGGGCCCTTGCGTTTGGTCCTTGAATCATTGTGGGAGGCTTGATCTGTCAGGTATGTTTTAATACCCACTAGTTGGCTTGTGGTCCAGTCACCATTGTACATGTTATCATGCCAATACGTAATTGCATCTTGTATGAAGTTAATTCCAATGGGCCATCCTCAAGTAGTCAGTCAACTGAAAACACGATGCTAAGAAAATACATATATAATCAAGAGATTACCCCCTTGAAAATAATAATAATAATGTTAGTATTATCAATACCAATATTGAATTAATTTTTTTTTTTTGCATTTACTGAGCGCTAAACCCGAAGACTGACTGCCTTACAATAACAACAGTAATAATATACATTCAGAAATAGTCTTCATCCGTTGTACCCGGAGAGGACAAATATTAATAAGAAACATATAACTTAACAATCACAGAAGTGCATGTGAGGCTGATCACACTTCTACTTCACCACCCTCACCCGTGAGTACCTTATTAGGGCTAAATAATCATCTCTGCTGGCGATCATGTTCAACAACAAGCAATTATTCTGAAGACTATAACACAGGAGATTTCTTATAGTGTAACTAAACGTTGAAAAATGTACCAGCTTACCACTTGCATACAGTTTTATCAAGCTAGTCTCTCTGTTAACTCATCCAGTCGCCAGTAAAGTAGTTACCTCAAGCAGTAAGCAGGTCAACTTAGCAGACTGCGAATTATTAACCTTTAAACCGTCAAGTCAATTTCATCCAGTTGTAGAGCCACCCAAGTGACCAAACAAGCCAATCAACTACTCACTCAACCAATCACCCAAACAACTAACCAAGCAACCAAATAATTATTCAGTTAACCAAACTAGTGAATCAGACAAACGACTATCCAGTCAACCATTCCTCTAATACTCCATGCAAGTACTCCACCATCCAGAAAAAGTAATCAAGCAAGCTGAGTGAAGATACTACATCATTTGGCAGCATCTCACAACACAATGGAGGCGGCAGCTTCAAGGATGCCTGAAGGAACACCCGTCATCATCGGCCTCTGTACACACACATCCATTAATCGTGTCGAGTGCAACCTAAAATCATATGGCCAACAGAGGCTGAATGACGAACTAGCAA
>NC_091346.1:6371344-6393844 GCF_038502225.1 Cherax quadricarinatus
CTTCTCTGGGTGCCACGCTGCCCACAGGGTGCTCGCCTAAGAACTCAACACTTTCGGCATAAATGATGGAGATATTTTCCCTTCATTATAAATTTTCTTGACACTTATGGTCAATGACACATCCTACCCACAGCTTCCCTCCTGCAGCTTTTCTCCCACAGCCTCCCTACCGCACCATGGCGGTGTTGGTGAGTCACACACGACAATTACACAAAGACTTCTCGCACAACGAACAAATACACAGAACCAAAAACCGTCTAAAGTAAATGAACTCAAAAGCTTCTCTGATTAATAATATGTAAATCAGGGAAGCAAATCAGATACGTCAATATTGGTTGAGCGGCTCCCATCTTCCTTTCAAGTTTACCCGAAATGTGAGCCACAGTTTAACACACTGGCCCAACCGCTCTAGCACTTGGTATGGTGATACTGACAGTCTGTGGAAAAAGGACACTTATTAAAGGAAACGTTTCACCACGAGTGCCTTATGATGCCACAATACACTGATAGACTCACTCTTGGAGAAACGTTTCATTTAATAAATGTCGTGAAACGTGCAGTTTCCCTTACTTTGGATTAAGAGGTCTTTACCAGAATTAAGGCACCCTCTTTTGAAGGAGTGTAAGACTTTCGAAGAAATACACTTGTGCAGTACCAGAATGTTTATTGAGACATTCTGCTAAAGAAAGCATTATCAAAAGGATTGATAAAGCTCAACGGCGAGAATCTTCTTAATAAAACATCTTAGTACTGCACCTAGTAGTGGTATCAAATACCTACAAGTATGTAGGTATTTGATACCACCTTTTATCTGGCGTGAAAGTTACAACATACATTTCCTCCTACAAAACTAGTCAAGGTTTAGAAGCATTCGTGGCTTGAGGGGACCCTCAAGAGAGATACCATGGTGCTGGCGAGGGGCGCTGGTTCCAAAGAATCGAACATGTCCTTTCCCTCGGATCGGACTTGATTGTCTTCCAGTCCCTAGGCACTTCCTTTTAAATATGATAACAGTGGTTGGAGCCTTCAGTCTTGGGTAGACGATAATGGGCAATTTTAAGTTATACACGCTGCAGAAGCTTTTATTAGGACACCGTTTTTCTCTACACAAAGCTTGACCAGCGCCTGTCTTGAATGGTGCGGACGAGAAGTGAGCGGGTGAAGCGTAACGTCTAATATTACCTGTTATACAAGACACTGTTATCAACACCTCTTCTATTTTGCACTACACTGTTGTCCCGCACCTCACAGCCACCTCACCTGCACCACACCAGCATCTCACCTGCACCTCAGCAACTCACTTTTATTATGTAGGATGAACCTTCGATTAGGGAGGAAGGCGGTTCTCTTGATGATTACTACATTCTAGAATTCCTTGGTTCTCTTGATGATTACTACATTCTAGAATTCCTTGGTTCTCTTGATGATTACTACATTCTAGAATTCCTTTCTATTATTAGTTTTACCAAAATATCCTACCATTACACGCCCATTCCCCAGTTAGTTATGATACGTCTAGCTTACTGTAACATATGTTGCCAGCAGTCATCGGACAACACAATGTGAGTGACGGCAGACAATTGTTATGTCAGGTAAGACTGAGCGTCTGAGTAGTAAATAGAGCCTGCAAAACTGAGTGTTGGGTACGTTGGTACTTGTGTGGGGGGCAAGTGCTATATTTACCCAGCTGCTTCAACCCTCGTCACCAGTCACCCACCTTACATATTTGTAGCTTACCTGAGTCACCCTAACTAACCTCCCTCCCTCTCGCTGCTTTCCCCCTCCTACCTATGTATCTAAACCCCACACCCTTCACTACATCTCGCAATCTTTTTCAAAAAACCCCACACCCTCCACATTCACCACTACCACCCACTATCATCACACTCCATTTTTTTTTTCAAACAAGCAAACTTAATTTCTTTAAAGTGGAGTACAGTATATTATAGAATTAGGGTGACTGACATACATAATTACTGCATAGAAAGCCCCTTGTTAAGAAAAACAGCCTCCCCAGAGACTCCACTACTATACTTCACCACTTCACACCCTTCATCACCGACACCCTCCATCACCACCTCCCTTCACCACCACGTCACGCTCTTCATCACTGACACCCTCCATCACCACCTCCCTTCTTCACCACCACTCTCCATCACCACCCTCTACCATCACCACCCTCCTTCCCCACCACCACAACCCTCCACCATCACCAAGGGACTCTCACCCTATCTACACACTCAATAAACCATTACTAGCACAGGATTCATATATTTTCTCGTCTCGCTTTTTATAGACAGGACTGACCCATAAATCAAATCTCCATACTCAGTTGGGTGTTAAGATATGAAATGTTGCATATTATATTAACGTGTTTATCACGTACTTCCACAATTTGGCGATTAATAGGATGTCGTAAAGCGAATATTTTAAAACGCTATATTTTAATGTTACACGTAATATGGAGAATTCAAGCACACGGAAATAACGGGTAAATTATAATACAATTTTCTTCGGACTACACATTTACAGTATTTATGGAAAAATGTGTTATCAAGGTTTTCTAAAACCTAACATTTTTTTTTGTAAGGAAACGTTTTAATTCTTATTTCAAGATATAAATCATGAAGTAACTTCTATGATAGCAAGCTCACAATTCCTGAATTGTTTTTGTTTCACTGGGAGCTGGAATGTCATAAATCAAGCATGAAGCAGCAATATGGAGTAAGGGAAATGAATTTAGTGAGGGAGCAGTAGCCGGGCCACGAAAATGGTGGCGTTATAGCCATTATGGTCTCTGGAGAGGCATGCTGGGTGTCACACTCACTCGTATGGCACAGTACTCACACCTCCTGAGCCTCATGCTGCTGCCGCCAGTGCTTGTGTTGCTGGTATTGTTACTGATATAGCTGTGTGTGCTAGTGTTGCTGGTGGTGGAGCTTCTGGGAGTGCCACTGCAAGTGTTGATGATGCTGCTGCTTGCACTTATGCTGATGCTCCAAGCAGTGTGGGTTTACACTGGCAGGTGTATATGTCTGTGTATGTACGATAGTATACACACAGGTATGTCTCGGCGTACACACGCTAGAGTTGGTGGTGCTTTTGGCAGTTCTGCTTCAGGTGTAGGTGCTGGTGGTAGTGCTGCCGCAGCCACCACTGTTTCTACTGCCGATGGTGTTGCCGGAGCTGATTTTGCTGGTGCTGGCTACTACTGAGTTAGAGTTAGGTGCTGCTTCTGCTAAGCTAGTTTTTGGTGGTGCTGCTATTGCATTTGCTGCTTTTCTGCAGCTGCTGTTGTGTTCTTCTGCCGGAGGTGTTCTGCTGGTGGTGCCAGGCTGCTGTTGCTGGTGATATTAATCCTATACATTTGATGAGTTCCGGAAGTTTATCTACTGCTTGAGCCCGGCCTTGGATCAGGCTCGTCTGGTGCTTGGCTGGTCAACCAGGCTGTTGCAGCTGGTGGCGCGCTGACTCACAAATCCATCACAGCCTGCTCCTACTGCTTTTTCTTATTTTTCTTTTTCTGCTACTGATGATGCTGGACTTGATGCTACTGCTGCTGCAACACTAGCAAACCTCAAAACATTATTCTGAAGCTTAAAAAATCGAGTGTGTGGTCACAGGCTGACTAGTCCCAGAACTAATAAGAATGCACTGAGAAAAAATTTCAAAATGAGACTGACGACTTTGGCAGAGAAAAACAAGGGAAGACTATGAATTATGATTATGAAACTGCTAGAGAAGATGAGGACAAATTATTTAAATTAAGAGGATGAAGGAAGTTGAAAAATCTGAAGAGTGCTCAACCTTGTAGATCACTCGGCGCTCTTTGTGATGGAAAATATCAGTCAAAATAACACCAAGGGCAAACACTACATAACAAAAATATAAACCAGCACTAACAAAACACACAACACATGTACTATCACTCCAAGTTAAAATCACTCACATTAAAAACTTCTGTAAATTAGCAATGTCAAAATACTCTTATGAGAGTTCCCCGAGCTGCTTACAGGTATCCCAGTAATAATAAAAACCACCAAGCAGAAAAGGTGAAAGTCTTAGTCAAACGGTTAAGATATTTAGCACATTGAGTAGTACACCAGTCACGGAGAAGTACATTAACACCAGGAAACAGGTGGTAACGGGCAAGTGCCTCCTCCCAATACTCATTTTAAAAAAAAAACCTCGTTCCTGCTGAAGATGACCTAACACCCACATCCTATTTAGATGTATATAAATTATTCCTCGTCTGTAGTGTCCGCTATTCCCAGGGACAAGGGAATACCGGTTACCCACTATGCCCAGGGACAAGGGAATACTGATGGCCCATTATGCCCAGAGACAAGGGAATACCGGTGGCCCATTATGCCCAGGAACAAGGGAATACCGGTGGCCAGTCATGCCCTGAGACAAGGGAATACCAGTGGCCTACTATGCTCAAGGACAAGGGAATACCAGTGGCCCACTATGCTCAAGGACAAGGGAATACCAGTGGCGCACTATGCTCAAGGACAAGGGAATACCAGTGGCCCACTATGCTCAAGGACAAGGGAATACCAGTGGCCCACTATTCCCAGGGTCAAGGAAATACCGGTGGCCCACTATGCCCAGGGACAAGGGAATATCGGGGCCCACTATTCCCAGGGACAAGGAAATACCGGTGGAAACTAAAGGCAAACGAGCAATAGGATTACATGGGAAAGACAAGTAAAGGAAGACCTTTAAGTCCACAATGAGATAGCTAACAAAAGTTAACCACTTTCTTGCTACCTCTTGTTATAACAAGATAGCTAAGAAAAGGACAGCACAACACAAGGCTCTATATCAGCCCTCCATTTCCTCTGACTAGACTCGCTACTTGAATAATTTTGTTTAAAACTTTGCCGTAGTTAAAGAAAATGCAAGGACATAATAGGAAAGGTCAAAGTATTTATACTATCAACCAGTATTACTAATACTAATGCTGCTATTGCTGCTGGAAAAGGAGGAGTTCCAGTGGACGCAACCAATCACACAATTGTATCTTGTTGAATCTTATATTTCCAAAGTTGTTGTCTAACCACTTCTTAATGGACTAAACTGTTTTAGTACTTACAACTTCAGACGAAAGTTTTTCGTCACAAATTCTGTTGCAAATCACTTTGAACTCATTGTGGCATTTTTTTTTTTGTTTGCTTAAGAGTTTCAAGCCATTTCTTATTATCCTATCACTTTGCCCATCCAGAAGACTAAGTGTTGTAAGTCTTTCTTTATATAGTTTGTTTCTTAAGAAAGATTCAAGCTGTGATGTCCTTTGCATGTAAGGAAAATGTTATCCTGCACATGTTAATTCCAGAGTATATGTGTGAATGACTGTAGTGTAGGTCTTTTGCCTGTGGGATTTGATTGTTTGCAGAGGTATTTTGACTTGGGCGCCGCTTGTCGGCCAACCCAGCAACTAGCCTGGAGGCAGTATGCTAGCGAGCCTCTGTACTCACCTGACTCTTGGTTTCCTAATATTTCTATCTTCCTTTTAGTTAGTTGGTGTATTGTATTTTTCCAGTTCCCTTGTAGTTGTTACGTGTCTTGAATTTGTGTCTTGTCTATATTACTTAACGTAAATATATTTTGAGATCACACCTTCTAATTTAGGGGCCTTCTGCCTACCGTGTGATTAATGTACTCTGATTTTGATGGTAACTGCTGCTCCTCCTCCTTCAGCTTTAAAGTCCAGAGCATGTTACCTGAGCTTCGAAAGATAAGAAAGGCTACTCGGTCACAGCAAATGGCCAATGAATATGTACTATTATCCAGCCTAAGGGCTTGGCCAATCTTAGTCACAAATCAGCTTCTAAATGTGGGTATATATTTGTGTGTGTATGTGTGTGTATGTGTGTGCGTGTGTGTGTGTATGTATATGTATATATATATATATATATATATATATATATATATATATATATATATATATATATATATATATATATATATATATATATATATATGTCGTGCCGAATAGGCAGAACTTGCGATCTTGGCTTAAATAGCAACGCTCATCTTGCCATATAGGACAAGTGAAAATTTGTATATGCAATAATTTCGCCAAAATCATTCTCAACCTAACGAAAAAATTATATCTCACTGTGTTTGTTTAGTAGTAAATTATTGTAAACAAATCTAAAATATATTTAGTTGGGTTAGGCTAAAATAAATTGTTCTTGTTATAATAAGGTTAGGTAAGTTTTCTAAGTTCCTTTTGGTGCAAAATTATAATTTTTTACATCAACATTAATGAAAAAAATTTATCTTCAAACGTATAAGAGAAAATTTTAGAAAGGACTTAATTTTAAATGAGTTCTTGTTAAATGACCAGTTTTACACATTCGGCACGACATTATATATATATATATATATATATATATATATATATATATATATATATATATATATATATATATATATATATATATATATATAAATAAATATGTATATATTCAACAAGTCGGCCGTCTCCCACCGAGGCAGGGTGACCCAAAGAGAAAGAAAATCCCCAAAAAGAAAATACTTTCATCATCATTCAACACTTTCACCTCACTCACACAATCACTGTTTTTGCAGAGGTGCCCAGAATACAACAGTTTAGAAGAATATACGTATAAAAATACACAATATATCCCTTCAAACTGCTAATATCTCAAACTCCTCCTTTAGAGTGCAGGCATTGTACTTCCCATTTCCAAGACTCAAGTCCGGTTATATAAAATAACCGGTTTCCCTGAATCCCTTCACTAAATATTACCCTGCTCACTCTAAAACAGCTCGTCAGGTCCCGAATACCATTTGTCTCCATTAACTCCTATCTAACACGCTCACGCACGCTTGCTGGAAGCCCAAACCCCTCGCCCACAACACCTCCTTTACCCTCTCCCTCCAACCTTTTCGAGGACGACCCCTACCCCGCCTTCCTTCCCCTACAGATTTATACGCTCTCCATGTCATTCTACTTTGATCCATTCTCTCTAAATGACCAAAACACCTCAACAACCCTCTTCAGCTCTCTGACTAATACTTTTATTAACTCCACACCTTCTAATTTCCACACTCCGAATTTTCTGCATAATATTTACACCACACATTGCCCTTAAACAGGACATCTCCACTGCCTCCAACCGCCTCCTCGTTGCAGCATTTACAACCCAAGCTTCACACCCATATAAGATTGTTGGTACTACAATACTTTCATACATTCACTTCTTTGCCTCCATAGATAACATTTTTTGCCTCCACATACACCTCAATGCACCACTCACCTGTTTTCCTTCATCAATTCTATGATTAACCTCATCCTTCATAAATCCATCCGCTGACACGCCAACTCCCAAATATCTTAAAACATTCACTTCTTCCATACTCCTCCTCCCCAATTTGATATCCAATTTTTCTTTCTCTAAATCATTTGATACTCTCATCACCTTACTCTTTTCTATGTTCACTTTCAACTTTCTACCTTTACACACACTCCCAAATTCGTCCACTAACCTTTGCAATTTTTCTTTAGAATATCCCATAAGCACAGTATCATCAGCAAAAAGTAACTGTGTCACTTCCCATTTTGTATTTAATTCCCCATAATTTAATCCCACCCCTCTCCCGAATACCCTAGGATTTACTTCTTTTACAACCCCATCTATAAATACATTAAACAACCATGGTGACATTACACATCCCTATCTAAGACCTTCTTTTACTGGGAAATAGTCTCCCTCTCTTCTACACAC
This sequence comes from Cherax quadricarinatus, assembly GCF_038502225.1. Classification (NCBI taxonomy): domain Eukaryota; kingdom Metazoa; phylum Arthropoda; class Malacostraca; order Decapoda; family Parastacidae; genus Cherax; species Cherax quadricarinatus. The sequence goes on from NC_091346.1 coordinate 6,379,105, forward strand.
CCTAACCTGAGCCTCACTATCCTCATAAAAACTCTTTACAGCATTTAGTAACTTACCACCTATTCCATATACTTGCAACATCTGCCACATTGCTCCCCTATCCACTCTATCATATGCCTTTTCTAAGTCCATAAATGCAATAAAAACTTCCCTACCTTTATCTAAATACTACTCACATGTATGCTTCAATGTAAACACTTGATCTACACATCCCCTACCCACTCTAAAACCTCCTTGCTCATCCGCAATTCTACATTATGTCTTACCTCTAATTCTTTCAATAATAACCCTACCGTACACTTTTCCTGGTATACTCAGTAAACTTATTCCTCTATAATTTTTACAATCTCATTTGTCCCCCTTCCCTTTACATAAAGGGACTATACATGCTCTCTGCCAATCCCTAGGTACCTTCCCCTCTTTCATACGTTTATTAAACAAAAATACCAACAATTCCAACACTATATCCCCCCCCCCCTGCTTTTAACATTTGTCATGATCCCGTCAGTTCCAGCTGCTTTACCCCCTTTCATTCTACGTAATGCCTCTTGCACCTCCCCCACACTCACATCGTGCTCTTCTTCACTCCTAAAAGATGGTATACCTCCCTGGCCAGTGCATGAAATTACCGTCTCCCTTTCCTCGTCGACATTTAAAAGTTCCTCAAAATATTCTCGCCATCTACCTAAAACTTCCATCTCTCCATCTACTAACTCCCCTACTCTGTTTTTTAACTGACAAATCCATTCGTTCCCTAGGCTTTCTTAACTTGTTTAACTCGCTCCAAATTTTTTTCTTATCTTCATTAAAATTTCTTGACAGTGCCTCTCCCACTCTATCATCCGCTCTCCTTTTGTACTTTCTCACCACTCTCTTCACCTTTCTTTTACTCTTCTTATAACACTTCTGCTTTGTAAATACCTCTCATAAGCTACCCTTTTCTCATTTATCACGCCCTTTACTTCATCATTCCACCAATCACTCCTCTTTCCTCCTGCACCCACCCTCCTATAACCACAAACTTCTGCCCCACATTCTAATACTGCATTTTTAAAACTATTCCAACCCTCTTCAACCCCCCCCCCACTACTCATACCTGCACCAGCCCACCTTTCTGCCAATAGTTGCTTATATTTCACCCGAACTTCCTCCTCCCTTAGTTTATACACTTTCACCTCCCTCTTTTATCAACCAATACATAATCTAACAAACTACTTTCATTACGTGCTACATCATACCTTGTATATTTATTTATCCTCTTTTTCATAAAATATGTATTACTTATTACCAAACCTCTTTCTACACATAGCTCAATTAAAGGCTCCCCACTTTTATTTACCCCTGGCACCCCAAATTTACCTACTACTCCCTCCACAACATTTTTACCCACTTTAGCATTAAAATCCCCAACCACAAGTACTCTCACACCTGGTTCAAAACTCCCCACGCATTCACTCAACATTTACCAAAATATCTCTCTCTCCTCTATACTTCTCTCTTTCCCAGGTGAATATACGCTTACTATAACCCACTTCTCACATCCAACCTTTATTTTACTCCACATAATCCTTGAATTAATACATTTATAGTCCCTCTTTTCCTGCCATAGCTTATCCTTCAACATTATTGCTGCTCCTTCTTTAGCTCTAACTCTATTAGAAACCCCTGACCTAATCCCATTTATTACTCTCCAATGAAACTCACCCACCCCCTTCAGCTTTGTTTCACTTAAAGCCAGGACATCCAGCTTCTCATTCATAACATCCACAATCATCTCCTATTCATTCGCACAACATCCACGCACATTCAGACTTCCCACTTTGACAATTTTCTTCGTCTTATTCTTTTAGTAATTATTACAAGAAAAAGGGTTACTAGCCCATTGTTTCCGGCATTTTAGTTGACTTTTACAACACGCATGGCTTACGGAGGAAAGATTCTTATTCCACTTCCCCATGGATATAAAAGGAAAAGTAATTAGAACAAGAACTAAGATAAAATCAAAGAAAACTCAGATGAGTGTGTATAAATAAACGTGTAGTGTGACCTAAGTGTAAGTAGAAGTAGCAAGACGTACCTGTAATATTGCATATTTATGAGACAGACAAAAGACACCAGCAATCCTACCATCATGTAAAACAATTACAGGCTTTCGTTTTACACTCACTTGGCAGAACGGTAGTACCTCCCTGGGTGGTTGCTGTCTACCAACGTACTACACTATATATATATATATATATATATATATATATATATATATATATATATATATATATATATATATATATATATGTCGTGCCGAATAGGCAGAACTTGCGATCTTGGCTTAAATAGCAACGTTCATCTTGCCATATAGGACAAGTGAAAATTTGTGTATGCAATAATTTCGCCAAAATCATTCTGAACCTAACGAAAAAAAATATATTTCACTGTGTTTGTTTAGTATTAAATTACAGTAAACAAATCTAAAATATATTTAGTTGGGTTAGGCTAAAATAAATTGTTCTTGTTATAATAAGGTTAGGTAAGTTTTCTAAGATTCTTTTGGTGCAAAATTATAAATTTTTACATCAACATTAATGAAAAAAATATATCTTTAAACGTATAAGAGAAAATTTTAGAAAGGACTTAATTTTAAACGAGTTCTTGCTAATTGGCCAGTTTTGCATATTCGGCACGACATATATATATATATATATATATATATATATATATATATATATATATATATATATATATATATATATATATATATAATATATATATATATATATATATATATATATATATATATATATATATATATATATATATATATATATATATATATATATATAAAACACTGATCTCTGGCCGAAGGAGACTCGAACCTACAAACCTTGGAACAAGGTACGCAGTGCCTTACCATTCTCACCACACTGGACCAATACCTCGGCGTCCAGCTTGCGCTAGACGTTTGATCCACATCAGCCAGCTTTCAGGGAGAAGGCTTACAGCTTTTCATCTCAGCCCCTGCATGCATCAGCCTTACTAGAGATTTTAACAATGCAAGGAATTCGCAAGAGCAGGCGAAATATACACAAATACTGATCTCTGGCCGAAGGAGACTCGAACCTACGAACCTTCCGCAAGAGATCAATGTTTGTGTATATTTCACCTGCTCTTGCGAATTACTTGCAATATATACATATATATAAGAGAGTAGTAAGGGAGAAAAAGTTAGCATATGAGAAGTTTTTACAAAGTAGAAGTGATGCAAGGAGGGAAGAGTATATGGAGAAAAAGAGAGAAGTTAAGAGAGTGGTGAAGCAATGTAAAAAGAGAGCAAATGAGAGAGTGGGTGAGATGTTATCAACAAATTTTGTTGAAAATAAGAAAAAGTTTTGGAGTGAGATTAACAAGTTAAGAAAGCCTAGAGAACAAATGGATTTGTCAGTTAAAAATAGGAGAGGAGAGTTATTAAATGGAGAGTTAGAGGTATTGGGAAGATGGAAGGAATATTTTGAGGAATTGTTAAATGTTGATGAAGATAGGGAAGCTGTGATTTCGTGTATAGGGCAAGGAGGAATAACATCTTGTAGGAGTGAGGAAGAGCCAGTTGTGAGTGTGGGGGAAGTTCGTGAGGCAGTAGGTAAAATGAAAGGGGGTAAGGCAGCCGGGATTGATGGGATAAAGATAGAAATGTTAAAAGCAGGTGGGGATATAGTTTTGGAGTGGTTGGTGCAATTATTTAATAAATGTATGGAAGAGGGTAAGGTACCTAGGGATTGGCAGAGAGCATGCATAGTTCCTTTGTATAAAGGCAAAGGGGATAAAAGAGAGTGCAAAAATTATAGGGGGATAAGTCTGTTGAGTGTACCTGGTAAAGTGTATGGTAGAGTTATAATTGAAAGAATTAAGAGTAAGACGGAGAATAGGATAGCAGATGAACAAGGAGGCTTTAGGAAAGGTAGGGGGTGTGTGGACCAGGTGTTTACAGTGAAACATATAAGTGAACAGTATTTAGATAAGGCTAAAGAGGTCTTTGTGGCATTTATGGATTTGGAAAAGGCGTATGACAGGGTGGATAGGGGGGCAATGTGGCAGATGTTGCAAGTGTATGGTGTAGGAGGTAGGTTACTGAAAGCAGTGAAGAGTTTTTACGAGGATAGTGAGGCTCAAGTTAGAGTATGTAGGAAAGAGGGAAATTTTTTCCCAGTAAAAGTAGGCCTTAGACAAGGATGTGTGATGTCACCGTGGTTGTTTAATATATTTATAGATGGGGTTGTAAGAGAAGTAAATGCGAGGGTTTTGGCAAGAGGCGTGGAGTTAAAAGATAAAGAATCACACACAAAGTGGGAGTTGTCACAGCTGCTCTTTGCTGATGACACTGTGCTCTTGGGAGATTCTGAAGAGAAGTTGCAGAGATTGGTGGATGAATTTGGTAGGGTGTGCAAAAGAAGAAAATTAAAGGTGAATACAGGAAAGAGTAAGGTTATGAGGATAACAAAAAGATTAGGTGATGAAAGATTGAATATCAGATTGGAGGGAGAGAGTATGGAGGAGGTGAACGTATTCAGATATTTGGGAGTGGACGTGTCAGCGGATGGGTCTATGAAAGATGAGGTGAATCATAGAATTGATGAGGGAAAAAGAGTGAGTGGTGCACTTAGGAGTCTGTGGAAACAAAGAACTTTGTCCTTGGAGGCAAAGAGGGGAATGTATGAGAGTATAGTTTTACCAACGCTCTTATATGGGTGTGAAGCGTGGGTGATGAATGTTGCAGCGAGGAGAAGGCTGGAGGCAGTGGAGATGTCATGTCTGAGGGCAATGTGTGGTGTGAATATAATGCAGAGAATTCGTAGTTTGGAAGTTAGGAGGAGGTGCGGGATTACCAAAACTGTTGTCCAGAGGGCTGAGGAAGGGTTGTTGAGGTGGTTCGGACATGTAGAGAGAATGGAGCGAAACAGAATGACTTCAAGAGTGTATCAGTCTGTAGTGGAAGGAAGGCGGGGTAGGGGTCGGCCTAGGAAGGGTTGGAGGGAGGGGGTAAAGGAGGTTTTGTGTGCGAGGGGCTTGGACTTCCAGCAGGCATGCGTGAGCGTGTTTGATAGGAGTGAATGGAGACAAATGGTTTTTAATACTTGACGTGCTGTTGGAGTGTGAGCAAAGTAACATTTATGAAGGGATTCAGGGAAACCGGCAGGCCGGACTTGAGTCCTGGAGATGGGAAGTACAGTGCCTGCACTCTGAAGGAGGGGTGTTAATGTTGCAGTTTAAAAACTGTAGTGTAAAGCACCCTTCTGGCAAGACAGTGATGGAGTGAATGATGGTGAAAGTTTTTCTTTTTCGGGCCACCCTGCCTTGGTGGGAATCGGCCGGTGTGATAATAAAAAAATATATATATATATATATATATATATATATATATATATATATATATATATATATATATTATATATATATATATATATATATATATATATATATATATATATATATATATATTATATATATATATATATAATATATATATATATATATATATATATTATATATATATATATATATAATATATATATATATATATATATATATATATATATATATATATATATATATATATATATATATATATATATATATATATATATATATATATATATATATATACACTCGTCGTCAGTTCTGTAAGGCTATTCCTGCAAGCCTTCTCCATGGGTGAATGTAGTTTCGCCAAATTCTCCCTTTCAATTCATTACTGCTGAAATTCATGATGGATGTTACACCTAGGAAGAGTGCAAGTATTGTAAAGCTTAGAAAATTTGAGCCTAGCAAAGTCAACTGTTGGTTAGACTCTGAAGAGAGCTGACGACAATGGTGATTATGGAGCGCTGCATCAATAGAGATGTGGAAAAAAAAGCAAAACAATACCTCACGATGAAAAGGTTATCATAAGAAATACAGTAAAGGATCTCAAGAAAACCAGGAAAGACCTACAGAGAGATTTGGGTTCAGCTGGCGTAAATGTTGATTCTTCAACTGTTCGACAAAGGCTCCTTGAAGCTGGCAGAACTGCCAGAAAGCCGGTAAAGAAACAATTACTGATTGCTTCTATGAAGGAAAAACAGCTGCCGTGGGCATTCGATCATAAGGGTTGGAGAAAAGTTATATTTTCAGACGAGGCACATTTTGATGTACATGGGTACAGATCAGTGGTAGTGAGATGGAGGAAAGGCGAACCTCTTCGGAATAGACACATCCAACAAGTGCCAAAACACCTACCTAGAAAGATGTTTTGGGGTAATTTTTACTGCTAAACGCAGGATCTTGCTCCATGCCACACTTCGAGAAGAATGCTGACATTCTTTGAAGAGAGTGGGCTCAGCATTTTAAATTGGCCTAGAAACTCTCCTGACCTCAAACCAATTGAGAATTTATGAGTAATAACCAAACGCAGAATCGCGAAATAGGACTGTTCAACTGTGAAGAAGCTAATTGCTGCTCTTATTAGGACCTGGTACCACAATGTCCGACAAACTTGCCAAAACATGTTCAACATTGGTCAGTTCTATGCCAAAGCGTGTAGCAATGCTTATTATTAAATCATTTATCTGTCATATCATTTCCGTGTATTTTTCAAATAAACATAAATTTTCCAAATAAACGTCTTGTTTCATCATTGTCCCAATTAATATGCACACTACTGTACATGCAGAACAAGCCACATGGGGATGGAAAAACGTCAGCTCTAGATCTTTTGCACTCTCATGCATCGTCAGGAGCTATGCAATGTTGTCGTGCCGAATAGGTAAAACTGGTCAGTTAGCAAAAACTCATTTAAAATTAAGTCCTTTCTAAAATTTTATATTATACGTTTAAAGATAGATATTTTTCATTTATGTTAATGTAAAAATTAATAATTTTGTACCAAAAGAACCTTAGAAAACTTGCCTAATCTTACTACAACAAGCGCAATTTAATTTACCCCAATTCAACTAAATATATTTTACATAAGTTTACAGTAATTTAATAATATACAAACATAGTAAAATATATATTTTTCGTTAGGTTCAGGAGGATTTTTGCGAAATTATTGCATACACAAATTTTTGCTTGCCTTATTCGGCAAGAAGAGCGTTGCTATTTAATCCTAAATCCCAGGTTTTATATATATATATATATATATATATATATATATATATATATATATATATATATATATATATATATATATATAATATATAATATATATATATATATATATATATAGAGAGAGAGAGAGAGAGAGAGAGAGAGATGGGGTCCACCTCTGGTGTAAATTGTGGGACCCACAGCCTCGGAGAAGTGGATAAAAAGGCTTCAAGGAAGAATATTTGGATTTCTTCCTGAAGCCGTTTGAATATTCCACGTCCCCTACCACCCCATCTTTTCATTCTTTTTTACTAATAGGTATATTTTATTACATAATATGGTACAGAAGATTTAAGCGATACATTGCTGATACAAAGATGGCACATACAGTACATGAGGTGTAAAAGATACATGTCTAGTACATATATATATATATATATATATATATATATATATATATATATATATATATATATATATATATATATATATATATATATGTGTGTGTGTGTGTGTGTGTGTGTGTGTGTGTGTACTCACCTAGTTGAGGTTGCGGGGGTCGAGTCCGAGCTCCTGGCCCCGCCTCTTCACTGATCGCTACTAGGTCACTCTCCCTGAGCCGTGAGCTTTATCATACCTCTGCTTAAAGCTATGTATGGATCGTGCCTCCACTACATCGCTTCCCAAACTATTCCACTTACTGACTACTCTGTGGCTGAAGAAATACTTCCTAACATCCCTGTGATTCATCTGTGTCTTCAGCTTCCAACTGTGTCCCCTTGTTACTGTGTCCAATCTCTGGAACATCCTGTCTTTGTCCACCTTGTCAATTCCTCTCAGTATTTTGTATGTCGTTATCATGTCCCCCCTATCTCTCCTGTCCTCCAGTGTCGTCAGGTTGATTTCCCTTAACCTCTCCTCGTAGGACATACCTCTTAGCTCTGGGACTAGTCTTGTTGCAAACCTTTGCACTTTCTCTAGTTTCTTCACGTGCTTGGCTAGGTGTGGGTTCCAAACTGGTGCCGCATACTCCAATATGGGTCTAACGTACACGGTGTACAGGGTCCTGAATGATTCCTTATTAAGATGTCGGAATGCTGTTCTGAGGTTTGCTAGGCGCCCATATGCTGCAGCAGTTATTTGGTTGATGTGCGCTTCAGGAGATGTGCCTGGTGTTATACTCACCCCAAGATCTTTTTCCTTGAGTGAGGTTTGTAGTCTCTGACCCCCTAGACTGTACTCCGTCTGCGGTCTTCTTTGCCCTTCCCCAATCTTCATGACTTTGCACTTGGTGGGATTGAACTCCAGGAGCCAATTGCTGGACCAGGTCTGCAGCCTGTCCAGATCCCTTTGTAGTTCTGCCTGGTCTTCGATCGAGTGAATTCTTCTCATCAACTTCACGTCATCTGCAAACAGGGACACCTCAGAGTCTATTCCTTCCGTCATGTCGTTCACAAATACCAGAAACAGCACTGGTCCTAGGACTGACCCCTGAGGGACCCCGCTGGTCACAGGTGCCCACTCTGACACCTCGCCACGTACCATGACTCGCTGCTGTCTTCCTGACAAGTATTCCCTGATCCATTGTAGTGCCTTCCCTGTTATCCCTGCTTGGTCCTCCAGTTTTTGCACCAATCTCTTGTGTGGAACTGTGTCAAACGCCTTCTTGCAGTCCAAGAAAATGCAATCCACCCACCCCTCTCTCTCTTGTCTTACTGCTGTCACCATGTCATAGAACTCCAGTAGGTTTGTGACACAGGATTTCCCGTCCCTGAAACCATGTTGGCTGCTGTTGATGAGATCGTTCCTTTCTAGGTGTTCCACCACTCTTCTCCTGATAATCTTCTCCATGATTTTGCATACTATACATGTCAGTGACAATGGTCTGTAGTTTAATGCTTCATGTCTGTCTCCTTTTTTAAAGATTGGGACTACATTTGCTGTCTTCCATGCTTCAGGCAATCTCCCTGTTTCGATAGATGTATTGAATATTGTTGTTAGGGGTACACATAGCGCCTCTGCTCCCTCTCTCAATACCCATGGGGAGATGTTATCTGGCCCCATTGCCTTTGAGGTATCTAGCTCACTCAGAAGCCTCTTCACTTCTTCCTCGGTTGTGTGCACTGTGTCCAGCACTTGGTGGTGTGCCTCACCTCTCCGTCTTTCTGGAGTCCCTTCTGTCTCCTCTGTGAACACTTCTTTGAATCTCTTGTTGAGTTCTTCACATACTTCACGGTCATTTCTTGTTGTCTCTCCTCCTTCCTTCCTTAGCCTGATTACCTGGTCCTTGACTGTTGTTTTCCTCCTGATGTGGCTGTACAACAGTTTCGGGTCAGATTTGGCTTTCGCTGCTATGTCATTTTCATATTGTCTTTGGGCCTCCCTTCTTATCTGTGCATATTCGTTTCTGGCTCTACGACTGTTCTCCTTATTCTCCTGGGTCCTTTGCCTTCTATATTTCTTCCATTCCCTAGCACACTTGGTTTTTGCCTCCCTGCACCTTTGGGTAAACCATGGGCTCATCCTGGCTTTTTCATTATTCCTGTTACCCTTGGGTACAAACCTCTCCTCAGCCTCCTTGCATTTTGTTGCTACATATTCCATCATCTCATTAACTGGCTTCCCTGCCAGTTCTCTGTCCCACTGAACCCCGTTCAGGTAGTTCCTCATTCCTGTGTAGTCCCCTTTCTTGTAGTTTGGCTTCATTCATCCTGGCCTTCCTGCTTCTCCCTCCACTTGTAGCTCTACTGTGTATTCGAAGCTTAAAACCACATGGTCACTGGCCCCAAGGGGTCTTTCATATGTGATGTCCTCGATATCTGCACTACTCAAGGTGAATACTAAGTCCAGCCTTGCTGGTTCATCCTCTCCTCTCTCTCTTGTAGTGTCCCTTACGTGTTGGCACATGAAGTTTTCCAGTACCACCTCCATCATCTTAGCCCTCCATGTATCTTGGCCCCCATGTGGGTCCAAGTTCTCCCAATCGATCTCCTTGTGGTTAAGTCACCCATGATCAGGAGCTTTGCCCTGCATGCATGAGCTCTTCTGGCCACTCTAGCCAGTGTGTCAACCATCGCTCTATTGCTCTCGTCGTACTCTTGCCTTGGCCTCCTGCTGTTCTGTGGTGGGTTATACATCACTGCTATTACCACCTTGGGACCTCCAGAGTGAAGTGTTCCCGCTATGTAATCACTTTCTTCTCCGCTGTCTCCTCTCTCCAGCTCATCAAAATTCCAGCGATTTTTGATCAGCAACGCCACTCCTCCACCCCCCCTGTTCCCTCTGTCTTTCCTCAGGATTTGGTATCCCATTGGAAAGATGGCATCTGTTATCATACCTGTAAGCTTGGTTTCTGTGAGAGCTATGATGTCCGGTGATGATTCTTTGACTCTTTCATGCCACTCCTCCCACTTATTTGTTATTCCATCAGCGTTTGTGTACCATACCTTCAGTTTCCTTTCCAACACTGTGGTTTGGGGGGCCTGTGAGGGTGGGAGACCTGGTGGCATACTGTGGGATTCTATAGCTCGGTGTTGGGTGGAGGCTGTGGGTATGGATTGTAGTGTGTGTTGGGATGGTGTGATAGGTTGTATGGTTCTGAGAATAGTTGTGTGTGTGCTTGCCCTTGCTGTTCTGTTCTGCTCTGACTGACCTCTGCTGGTTCCATCCTTGTCTCTTTTCCTAGCTCCTTTCGCTTTTTTGTCCTCTCCCTCAGCTGCTGTCGTTCTGATTTTGTTCTGTCTCTGTCTAGGAACACCCTCTTGTACTCTTCCGAGTATTTCAATCGTGGTTTCTCTTGGAGGATCCTGTTCCGCACTGTTTCCGTCCTGAGAATCAGCTTGATTGGTCGGTTTCTCCCCTTCGAGTACCCCCCTATTCTCTGAAAATTTACAATCTCGTCCATCTCTTCACCTATTTCCGTGATGATTTTCTCAATCTCCTTTCTTTCTTCCTGCTGCCTTTCAGTGTGTGTCCTTTCCTCTCTCTCCTGAAGCCCATGTATAAACACTGATTTTGCCCTTTCTTCCTCCCATTGCCTCACCCTCTGTGACTCTGGATCCTGCCTGTATGTGGTCAGTTTCTCCCTTGATTTTTCCAGTGGCTCTTGATAACCTGGTTGTGCCTCAGCATTCGACCTATCACCCTCTCCATCTGCAACCAGCTGTTCTTCCCTTTCACTCCTTGGTCCTCCTTGGCAGGCTGATATGACCTTAGCATAATTCATAATTCCTCCCTTCGTGTTCGGCCTCGCAGCTTCATATGCTGTGTCTTCTCTGGTCACTGCCCCTGTAACTCGCTTCAGTCTATTTATCTCAACTTCTAGGACCCTTATCTTGGCTACTGCAGTTTCGACTTGTGCCTCCCAATTCTTTGTCTCCTTCTCCAACCGCTTTTCCAATTTCACAGAGACCTCTTTCTCAATTTTTTCAGAAAGCTCTCCTAATTTTCTCTCCCACTCTTGTTCCATCCTTTTCCACTGCTCCTCCATCCACTCCTCCCTACCAGAACCATTCTCATCTGATCCTTGGTTCCTGCGAGTCCCCACCATTTTTTTTTTTTTGTGAGAGAAGAGAGAAGGGAAAGGTAGAAGGAGAGACAGAGGGGAAGAGTGAGATGGGAAAGGGGGAGAGAGAGTGTGAGAGGGGGAAAGAGAGAGAAGGGAAGGGAAGGAGAGGGGGAGAGTGAGAAGGGAAAAATGGAGAAGAGATGGAGAGAGAGAGCGAGAGAGAGAGCGAGAGAGAGAGAGAGAGAGAGAGAGACAGAGAGAGAGAGAGAGAGAGAGAGAGAGAGAGAGAGAGAGAGAGAGAGAGAAGGGAAGGTAGAGAGAGGGGGATAGTGAGAAGGAAAAAAGGGGAAGAGAGTGAGAGTGAGAGAGAGAGGGGGAGAGAGAGTGAGGGGAAGGGTAGGAGAGGAGGAGAGTTAGAAGGGAAAATGGGGAAGAGAGAGAGCTAGAGAGAGGGAGAGAGGGAGAGAGGGAGAGAGAGGGAGAGAAGGAGAGAGGGAGAGAGAGGGAGAGAAGGAGAGAGGGTGAGAGGGAGGGAGAGTGAGAGAGAGAGTGAAGGGAAGGGTAGGAGAGGGGGAGAGTTAGAAGGGAAAATGGGGAAGAGAGAGAGCAAGAGAAAGAGAGAGAGAGAGAGAGAGGGAGGGAGAAAGAGAAAGAGAAGGCAAAGAGGGGGAGAGAGAGGGGGCAGAGAGGGGGAGAAGGGGGAAAGAGGGGGAGATGGAAGAGCGAGAGGGGAGAGAGGCTAGGGGGAGAGGGAGGGGAGGAGGGGAGAGAGATGGGGAAAGGGAGAGGGGAGAGATAATGGGAGGGGAGAGATGTTAGAGGGGGAGAGATGTTAGAGGGGGGGAGGTGTTAGAGGTAAGAGATGTTAGAGGGGAGAGATGGGAGAGGGAAGAGAGAGAGATAGGTAGAGAGTGATAGGAAGAGAGAGAGATATAGGTAAAGAGTGAGAAAGGTAGAGATAGGTCTCTACCTAGGATAGGAAGAGGGGGGGAGAGGAGCAAGGTTCAGATGGTGAGTTCACAGGACGGTGTGAAATCCTGTGTATGTGTGTGTTTGCGTGTGTACTACAGCTTACAAGTGCTTGTTCCTGTGTGTGTGTGTGTGTGTGTGTGTGTGTGTGTGTGTGTATGTGTATGTGTGTGTGTGTATGTGTGTGTGTGTGTGTGTGTGTATGTGTGTGTGTGTGTGTGTGTGTGTGTGTGTGTGTGTATGTGTGTGTGTGTGTTTGTGTGTGTATGTGTGTATGTGTGTATGTGTGTGTGTGTGTGTGTGTGTATATGTGTATGTGTGTATGTGTGTGTGTGTGTGTGTATGTGTGTGTATGTATGTGTGTGTATGTGTGTGTGTGTATGTGTGTGTGTGTGTTTGTGTATGTGTGTGTGTACTCACCTATTTGTGGTTGCAGGGGTCGAGTCCTAGCTCCTGGCCCCGCCTCTTCACCGGTTGCTACTAGACCCTCTCTCTCCCCGCTCCATGAGCTTTATCAAACCTCGTCTTAAAACTGTGTATGGTTCCTGCCTCCACTACGTCATTTTCTAGGCTATTCCACTGCCTTACAACTCTATGACTGAAGAAATACTTCCTACTATCTCTCTGACTCATTTGTGTCTTCAACTTCCAATTGTGGCCTCTTGTTTCTGTGTCCCCTCCCTGGAACATCCTGTCCTTGTCCACCTTGTCTATTCCACGCAGTATTTTATATGTCGTTATCATGTCTCCCCTGACCCTCCTGTCCTCCAGTGTCGTCAGGCCGATTTCCCTTAATCTTTCTTCATAGGACATTCCCCTTAGCTCTGGAACTAACCTTGTTGCAAACCTTTGTACTTTCTCTAGTTTCTTGACGTGCTTTATCAAGTGCGGGTTCCAAACAGGTGCTGCATACTCCAGTATGGGCCTGACATACACGGTGTACAGTGTCTTGAATGATTCCTTACTAAGGTGTCGGAATGCTGTTCTCAGGTTTGCCAGGCGCCCATATGCTGCAGCAGTTATCTGATTGATGTGTGCTTCCGGAGACATGCTCGGTGTTATACTCACCCCAAGATCTTTCTCCTTGAGTGAGGTTTGCAGTCTTTGGCCACCTAGCCTATACTCTGTCTGTGGTCTTCTGTGCCCTTCCCCTATCTTCATGACTTTGCATTTGGCAGGATTAAATTCGAGAAGCCATTTGCTGGACCAGGTGTCCAGTCTGTCCAGGTCTCTTTGAAGTCCTGCCTGGTCCTCATCAGATTTAATTCTCCTCATTAACTTCACATCATCTGCAAACAGGGACACTTCTGAGTCTAACCCTTCCGTCATGTCGTTCACATATACCAAAAATAGCACTGGTCCTAGGACCGACCCCTGTGGGACCCCGCTCGTCACAGGTGCCCACTGTGATACATCATTACGTACCATGACTCGTTGTTGCCTCCCTGTCAGGTATTCTCTGATCCATTGCAGTGCCCTTCCTGTTATATGCGCCTGATGCTCTAGCTTCTGCACTAATCTCTTGTGAGGAACTGTGTCAAAGGCCTTCTTGCAGTCCAAGAAGATGCAATCAACCCACCCCTCTCTCTCTTGTCTTACTTCTGTTATTTTATCATAAAACTCCAGAAGGTTTGTGACACAGGATTTGCCTTCCGTGAATCCGTGCTGGTTGGCATTTATACTCCTGTTCCGTTCCAGGTGCTCCACCACTCTCCTCCTGATAATCTTCTCCATAATTTTGCATACTATACACGTCAATGACACAGGTCTATAGTTTAGTGCCTCTTTTCTGTCTCCTTTTTTGAAAATGGGAACTACATTTGCCGTCTTCCATACCTCAGGTAGTTGCCCAGTTTCCAGGGATGTGTTGAAGATTGTGGTAAGTGGTACGCACAACATATCTGCTCCCTCTCTAAGGACCCATGGAGAGATGTTGTCCGGTCCCATTGCCTTTGAGGTATCGATGTCCCTTAGCAGTTTCTTCACCTCCTCCTCATCTGTATGTATGTCGTCCAACACTTGTTGGTGTATTCCTTGTTGGTGTCCCCATCTGGTCTGTCCCCCCAGAGTCCTTCCTGTCTCTACTGTAAATACTTCCTTAAATCTCGTGTTGAGCTCCTCACATACCTCTTGATCGTTTCTTGTGAGTTC
>NC_091346.1:6398844-6426344 GCF_038502225.1 Cherax quadricarinatus
CCCAACTAAATATGTTTTAGATTTGTTTACATTAATTTAATATTAAACAAACACAGTGAAATATATTTTTTTCGTTAGGTTCAGAATGATTTTGGTGAAATTATTGCATACACAAATTTTCACATGTCCTATATGGCAAGATGAGCGTTGCTATTTAAGCCAAGATCGCAAGTTCTGCCTATTCGGCATATATATATATATATATATATATATATATATATATATATATATATATATATATATATATATATTATATATAAAGCACACAGACAGATGCCACTTTATTTGGTACACCCTTATAGAGCTGGATAGGCCCCATCCCCTTTGGCCCCAGGACAACGTGACTTCGTTGTAGCATAGATTCAACAACATACTGAAAACACTCCTTAGAGATTCTGGTCCATGTTGACATGACAGCATCATGGAGTTACTGCAGAATTGTGGGATGCACATTCATGCTGCGAATTTCCCATTCCACCACATTCCAGAGGTTTACGTCAAATTCTGACTCAACCATCTGAATGTCGCAGCAGAAATCGCTATTCGTCAGATCAGGCGACGTTTGTCCAATCTTCAATTGTTCAGTTTTGGCGAGCCTGTATTCACTGTAGCCTCAGTGTTCTGTACTTACCTGACAGCAGTGAAACCTTGCATGGTCTTCTGCTATTTCCCATCCGCTTCAAAGTTCAACGCGTTGTGCAGTCAGAAATGTTCTAATGCATTCCGCTGTTGTAACACATGGTTATTTGAGTTACTCTCGCCTTCCACTCTGGCCATTCTCCTCTGACCATTCATTAATAAAGCGTTTTCGCCCACAGACCTGCCGCTCACTGGACGTTTTGTGTTTTTCACATCATTCTCTATAAACTATAGAGACTTTTGTGCATGAAATTCCCAGGAGATCAGCAGTTTCTGAGATACTCAAGCCATCCAGTTAGACACAATCACTGATATGCGTGTGTATGTATGTATGATTGTATAATGTAAACGAATTTAAACCAGAATAATTTGGATATGATGAATGTGAAAAAATGCCTGTCTGGCACTAGAGTTGCAGATGTGTGGGCAAATTGAGAGCAGGATTCTTTGAGTAGCTTTAAAAAATGACTGGCCAAATATCTGAGTAGGACCTGCCTAGCGTGGGCAGTCCTTTCTCGGATGTACATGAAGAGGGTCTCTAATTATATATATATATATATATATATATATATATATATATATATATATATATATATATATATATATATATATATATATATATATATATATATAACTGACCAAAGGGCACCTTCATATACCAATAGTTGCATGAACCTCTCCTTAGTTGCAGTATACCAGCACTGAAAATATAAATCCGATCAGATGAGACGTTCTTAAGTTATAAACAAAAACCTTGCCCGAAGAAAAAATTCGGGCAACCACTTAAAAGTATCCCTTCGGGAATACTTAAAAAATTACTTAAAAAATCCGGAGGTTTTCAACGAGGTTGCTATCTAAACTGAGGATGAACGACTAGAAGAAAGAAGGTCCAGGACGGGCATGAACACGGCATACGAAATACTAAGAGGTTAAGATATAGAGGATATGAGGTGAGAGCCAAGAATCAGAGATGGCAGATAAAGATGCAGGTGAGGATAGGTACATTAAGAAGTGCTTATTCAATGTTAGGGAGGTAAATCTAACGTACTATATATAAAATTGGTGATACAGTTTTAAGAGTGATAGTATAACAGTGCCATGGAGGCCCGATCAGAGTTAAGACGTCAATAAGAAATAAGAGGCAAGGCCAGGGGCTATGAATCAACCGGTGCAAACACAACTAGGTGAATACAAGAAAGGAGAGTGAAACTAGGCGAGCAGACAAAAACCGTAAGATGCACGGGAGAGGTGGGACCTCCCCGTTCCTCAGGGTATCATTGTCTCATCCGTTCGAGGTATTGATTTCACAGATGACGGGTTTAAAGGCCTCTGGGACGGCCAATCACAGTATCAGCACACCAACACTGTAGTAGTTTTATCCTCTTACACGGCCACGTTGCCTACGGCTGTTGATGAAAGAGGGATATGAAAGTGCCTTTACGTGCAAGTGCCTTCACGTGTCAGTGTCTTCAAAGATAATAGAACATCTCTGGCAAATGAGGCGAGAGTCAGTGTCTCCTGCGAGACACCGACACATCCATTCTACTTCATTACAGTCAATTGCCTTTCTTCCCTCCTCTTCAAAATGCAAATAAGATTATGACTTGCTTCAGACAAGGACATGTACTACTCTTCTCCCTTCTCGCCTGCCACTGCAACATGAACTTTTATTTTATATTTGTGAAGTTTCTGGAGAATATCTGCCCTCCCCTTTCTTGAATCAAATATAATTACCTACCTTTCTGCAGGCGCTGTATGAACTCCTGTGGGTTTACATCATCCCCGTGAGTATAATAATGTAGACTTGTAAGAAAATGTTGTTCTCCTTCATGCATGTGTAACGTTGTCTAACCTATGAACTCCTACAAGAGATGTGTCTGGACACTCACAGCTTCTTTGTTGGAGTTAACAGATTCGAAACTGACTCTCCTCTATGACAGCAGTCCCGCTGGATTGTCACGAAAACCAGTATCAAAATTTGTTTAATACAAGTGGCAAATTGGTACTTACATAGCCCAATTACAATGCAAACCTTCCTTTGCGCAAAATACTGTGCTGAAAGTTTGAAGCCAATCAGAAGGTGCATTCTCTTGTTACTACATGGAAACAAGAAATTTTGACTTCTTTATTTCAGTCTTAAAAGTGGCAACTTTACACCTAAACATACTAAAATTATGCTGAACCTTCCTTCGTGTTTGATGCATCTGTATTCTTATCTTTGAATCTGTTCAGGAAAGCCGTTATCGTATTAAAAATAACACTACACAATGTTTTTAAATTAAGGAATTGCACTTACACAATAGAATAACAGTCCGAACCCATCTAATAAGTAACATACTCCAGCGCTGAAAGTTTGCAGATGATCAGAAGAGCTACTCATAAATTATCGCACGGAAACTTTGAATTAAAAAAAAAAAATCAATAACCCCTATCCATTAGGTATCCTTTTAAGATGCCTAGCAACTGAAAAACTCTATGGAGATGGAAACCCTTATTTCGTAATATGGACATACATTTTGACCTTTAACTGGGTTGAGTACAAGCTCTTGAGTCTCTTGATGATGTCGATCTACAGCTCCAGAATTTTTTGGAGGTGCTGATCTAAAGTTCATGAGTCTTTTTCAGGGTGCGTTAAATTACAGGTGCTGGCATCTTGAAAATGCTGAATTAAAGTTCCTGGACCTTTTGGGAGAGACGACTCTTAGCTCCTAAGTCTCTTGAGGAAGTTGACCTCGTGTTGGCTGAGGTACAGGGAGTTGGGGTTATGAGATACGGGTGCTTCCTCCCTCTGATCGCACAGCAACGGGAGCATATCTTCTTTTTATCATTGTATTTATATCAAATATCATTGTGCCTATTTTTGAGACCCAAGGCTACCTTAGAAAATGGCCTGTAACAATGCTGGGGGATAACAGCAATCAGAAAAAAAGATCACGGCAGTCAGAAAGTCAGTGGAGAGGCGGATTCAGTCTGACCTAGTATTTTAAGTTAGAGAGGAATGGCTATGTGTGTAACTAAGAAGGAAGATCAAGTGGGTGTAAGGAAAACACAGGCTCTTTGTGACTCAATTATTTAGATTAGGATTCACCTGCCATGGATTCAAGCTCCATGATTTGCTTGCAATCGTGTTATTACGATTTCGTGAGTCATTCAACATTTTAGAAGAATAAACTTTGGAAGAAGATTGAAGCCATCGTCCCGAGAGCCAGACCTCCCGTAGTGATCAATGTACTCTCACAATAATACTTTGGTTAGTATTCTCACCATTAGGTGAACACACCACCACTGGTGCCAACACTATCTTCTCACCACCACTAATGCGCACACAGGTGCCTCCACACTCTAGTATCTTCATTTCCGAAACATTTCGGTAGGCCAACACAGAGGTTAACTAAACTGGATACAGCAAAAGCAGTAAAGAGGTCAAGATGATTGTGATCAATGCTGGGCAATGCTGCAGTGCTCCTCAATCAATTCTTAGGTTCTCATACAAGTGGGGCCCTACTGTAGCGCCTCTCCTTTTCACATCTCACTTCTGATTTCAGTATAAAAGGCTCAGTTCTCATGTCTTAGCTTCACGTTGATCGAGACCATAGAGTTGGACGCTTCTTCAGGCTGAGAGATGACCACTTCAAGGCTGACAGACTTATCACATAATCTTTACCTCTTTGCTTTCCAATTTTAGTCACCTTTGTATTTGACTGAAGAAGTCTACTATGCAAGACAGACATTTCGGAAATAAAGAGAACAAAATGTTGCACATGTGTCTTATTCATCAATCTGTCAGTGTTGTATACTATTATTATAACCACACCGTCTTCTCGCAACGCTTAATTACCCTCTATTTTAGAGTCGGTGTATGACAATCTACGGGTTTAGCGCTTCCCGTGTATATAATAATAATCCAGCACTGAAGAAATTCAAGCCATTGTGGTGTGCAGACAAGATTATGTATATTATTCCCTGTGAGAATAAAGTGCCGCCACGCGTGTTGACTGTAGCCCAGATAAGGAAGCAACCTTAGGTCAGCTCTACGCTGACTTTGTTTCGTTGTGTCACGTATAACAAAGCCCTGATACACACACTCCAGCACTTGCAGAGGGCGCTGTCAACGAATGCACTCCTAACAACTTTCAAAACAAACTTTCATTCTTCACAGCTGGTAAAGAGTCTGTTTTACAATACTCCCAAATTGAAAGATCATTTGTGTGGAAGTCGCTTTGTGGACGGTGATGAACAGAAGGAGGGTGAATGGACTGAGAGAAAAGTCCTTCCTACACAGCACTGAACAACTAGAGGAAAAATACGAAGAGAGTATAATAAAACCAGCATGGTTTTATGACAATGTTGAGCACGAAATAACAGACAAGTCAAACTCTAAACTTTCCGAAGACTTCCCGCTGTAATAACAAAACGAAAAAGTTGGCAGTTTAGAGAAAGTGACAGCTCGCATATTTGCACTAATATACACGCACCAAAACCTATGCATAAACACATACTAACATACACCTTACGATATTAGATTACACACTAGAAAAGATAATAGAGAAGAGATAGTAAAACCTGTCTTAAAAAAAGTAACACAAATGTACCATAACGGACACTTGAATAGACGACGTCTTCTTAAGAGTAAAAAAAAAAAAAAAAGGATTTGACAAGTATCACATGATGCGCCGATATACAAACTGGAAGAGCAAGTATGGATAACAGTGAAAGTGCTTAAGTGAAATCAAGAATACCTAGTGAAAAGAAAGCATTGGTTAATATAAACTGTATCACTTTTTTTGATGTAAAACCATGAGACACGTAACTGTAGAAGATAGGGAGAAATACCAAGATAAAGTTAACAGGTTATTGACGTGGTCAGGCAAGTGACAAATATATTTCAATTCTCATGTGTGTAAAGTAATGAGAAAAGAAGTAGGAGAGAGAGAGAGAGAGAGAGAGAGAGAGAGAGAGAGAGAGAGAGAGAGAATGTACTGCAGGCAAAGCACAATGAGAACGATACTGGAACAAGTATAGTACAAAGCATATCACCAAAAGTACATATCAACTATATAACTTCAGCGGAATATGCAAAACTTTTCAGGAACCTTAACAAAACTCTTTTAGAGCACTACACACAATTTACGTTAGGTTCGTCTTGAAATATGCAGCGCCAGCATGGACCTTTCCACCTGATAAAGCATGTCAACTCTCAGTTTCAAGGCAACAGAGGGAATAAAATAGACAAAGAGTTGGTGGAGGCAACCATGATATATTTCAAAAACATATATGATCGGATCTTAAAAGTCCGAAATCAGTATAACTTTTAAATACGAGTTAAAAACAGCGTGAGTTATGACTCGATATCTCCGAAAATATAAGATGAATACAAACACCTTATCTTCTGCCTCCTCCGTTGCTGCAGCTGCTAATATCGCCGCCACTACCTAAATAAGCGTTTCCAGAACCTAAAGATACGCCACGAGATTTGTCCAGGGGCAAAGATGTATGACCAATAAAAATTTTACAACTCTGGAAGAGGGAAGAAAACTGGAAAACATGATTATTAAGCACAAGATACTCGGTAGAACCGGCAGGGCAGAGAACACTGTTTGAGGGGACAGTTAGTCACGGGGATGTCAGAAGCACCTCAGTTTGAGGGTTAAGAAGTAGAACGAATCTGTTATGCAAGTAGTGAAAACAGAATACATATACAGTTTTAAGATAAGGTATGACATTGTCTTCGTTCGGCTGCTCATTTAGCGTAAGGAGTGGTTGTCTTGATCCTCCGTCTGATAATTACTGCCTGGTATGTAAGTACAACATCCACAAATAGAAGAATAGAAATACATAAGTTTATTTGTGAATATAGACTGAGAATAATAATTAACCAAAGGAAGATATAAAACTCTTCCTCTTCTACATGTCTAAAAATAATAATAGTAACAAATCCCACACTTGAATAGATGTTGCGAATCCTGCATCATTTATATGCCACTCTCATACATTCATACTCACATCCACACACACACAGGACCCAGTAGCGATCAGTGAAGAGGCGGGGCCAGGAGCTGAGTCTCGACCCCTGCAACCACAATTAGGTGAGTACAATTAGGTGAGTACACACACACACACACACACACACATCGCTTAGAACAGGGGACCCAGAGTACAACACCATCAACTTAACTACCACAAACATAGAAAACACATAACACTATACTCAGTACAGGGACAAGACTCCTAATTGTGTTCAGCTTCAATCACAGACAAAAGGACTGGGAAAAATGGTACCCCGATCGGAAGGTGTTGCAGATATGGTGAGCAAAGCCGATTTATAGTCTTTGTCTTAAAGCTGTGTAAAGTAGGGCAATCTAAGCAGGTATTCACGGTAAACTCGTTCGATGTTATGCTATAAAAGCTTATGCTGCAAACACGAACTTCCTCCTTGGTCATGTATTTGTGTGAATACCGAGCCAACGTATCAGGACGCCATAGGAAGGACTTGCCAAAAAAAAAAAATACAAATTTCGTACATCAGCAGGGATCCGATTTGCTTTCCTTGACATATTCCGACACAGATGGGCTTCGTGCATTAGGCAATGAAATATATCAAGTATCAACCTAAGCTTAGAAACTTTATTAAGGCGATGAACATATCGTCAAGTATTCCACTATGGGTTCAGTAGCTGCCGGATCTTCAACGGTTTCATTTCAGCAAGACGAACTCCTACTACTACCTGCGAATTACCTTTTCTCAGGATGGCCTTTTAGGAGCAAGCGATCGCTGCATGTTGTTTGAATACGAAGTAGAGACTAAGCTGATAAGCAGGGAGATGGAGAAGCAGATTACGACGCTGACATCAATAAAAGATCATTACCATGGCATCAGACACGGTGAACATTATGCTTAGCAGGTTGATCGAACAAGAACACTGCTTCACTCGGAGGTACTAGTAAGCTATGGAAAGATTTAGGACCATCTGAAAAAAAAAATGAATGATAAACACAGAAAAACCTTCAGTTTAACCGCAGAAGCAAAGAAGCCAAAATAAGGAAAAAGAGGATACGAAAAGAATATATAAAATAATGAGGATAATGGTGGAGTTTTCAAAAAGTACCGTAGGGAGTGGATGACAAAAATACGAACACAAATCTATTGCAAGAAACTGAATGAGGATTTTTAAGAAAAAGCAGGAATGTTCCAGCAAGTGGTTGGTAGAATTTAACCTCAACAAGAGTAAAGTACTGAAAAAGGAACCCATGTAAATTGAAAACTGGTAACAACTACTCAGCAAGCATACAAAAGGACCCGCATGTAGACATAACACCAAATATACTCTTGAGGTGCTCATATACTGGACAACATCTCTTAACCTATGCACTTTCTAAAAGTGAGGAACATTAACAAGGAATAATTTAACATTCTGTGAACCAAATTCGACAGTTCACTCCTCGTGCTAGCACCAAACACAATAATGCTCAGAACGTCTCAGAGGTTTACACTTAGACTGGTCTTGGAGATAAGAGAAGGAGAATGAGTTACAAAGTAGGCTCACACAATTGAGCCTCAAGTCAGTAAAAGAACAATGGGTCAGGGAAGACATCATCACAATGTGCAAGATTCACAAGGAAATCTGCAGGACAGACAAGGACAAAGCTTGACAAGGGACCTATGGATGCTGAATACCCAATTGAGTCACAGGAACATTACAAACAACTTTTCACTGCAACAGTAGGAAAAATACAGACATGGAAGTAAACGAAAATACAATAATCAAGAGGCTAGGAACCATTTACGCCAGTCACTTGAAGGATAATAGGAAGAACTAAGAGCCGGTATCCCTGCAAACTATGAGACGTGAAAACATGGTTCAAGCACCTCACCAAAACTCACAATCTGGTACTTAGTTGGATAAGACACAAATGTCAGAAACAGATCCGTTCTGACTTAATACAACCCACTGTGTGGACGAAATGTTCTCAACAAAGAACAGCATTATACTGCCACTATGTCTTTACCCATCGCGTCGGTATTTTGTACCGTTTCTCTCCATCTTATGGCTGACTATTGAAAATATACACTAATATATCCAACAACAAGAAATAAATTGTTCTTACTTTATGCTCCGGCACCATCCTCATCCACACTTCCCTTCCATTTCTTCCCTACGCTTCCCTATCTATACTATTCTCTTAACGTCCTTCCTCTGCTCGATTTGGTGGTGTGAGAGTGGGGTAAGGAGGGCAGGAACCAGCCAAGAACAAAGCAACAAATGTCATGAGAAAAAAGTAAGGTGTGGAAGTGGCGAGCCAGTCCGCCGCTTTATCAATGTCTCTGTCATTCATGAACCTCACTGCTCACTGACTCAACATGGTATCTCTCAAGATGGACATCGTGATACTTCTTGTATTTTAACTGCTTAAAATTATGTCACTTTCGTTTGGTGCGAACGATGATTGTTACCATCTCACTGAGTTACTGAACTGCCTCTGGAAGACTACTGAATTCTTATAACAAACAGTTTCTCTGTCACAGTCAAACACGATACACAGTTTCAAGAGTAAACATGATCGGGTCCTGGAGGCCAGGCAAGAGTAAAGTATGCCGATAATAATAAAGAGGCAGTGCCAGGAGCAATTAATTGATTACTACAAACAACTTTGCAAGTTAAAAGTATTTCCAACCTTTCGCTTCAGTTCTGTAGAAACACTTAGGGGTTACTGCATGATTATAAGTAAGAATTAGTAGAGTGTATTTTACAGATTAAAATATGTTATATTAGCTTTAGAGTCTGCTGGTAATTACCTATACATATGAAAGGCTCTTTACACTTAATGGTTTGTACTCGTTACATTCCTGCTTTTCATTAATGGTACTTTACACCTTTGCCGAACCTCTTCAGAAGACGACAGGTAATTCGAATGAAGGAGAGCTCTTGAAAAACGACAATTAATTCTGCGAAGTACTGAGCAAATGATTTAAAGAGGTATTCTCAGCGGAAACGGACAATACTAGAATGCCTAGGGGGAAAAGTAAACAGACAGGTACAGGCCACAATACACACAACATTGAAAGAGGTAAAAAAAAACATTTTATGGAAATGGATATATCAAAGGGAGTGAAACCTGACAATGTGTGATCATGGATTCTGTGAGAAGGAGCAGAAGCACTGTCCAAGCCACTAGATAAGATCTATGACAAGGCACTGGACACTAGAGAACTGTTAGAGATCTCGAAGAGAGCGACTATAGTCCCTGTATTTGAGACAGACAGTAAGCATTAAACTACAGACCAGTTTCATTGACATGCATACCTTACAAGGTAACTGAGAAGACAATAACCAGAGTTGTAGAGCACTTGGAGAAAAGTAATTTAATGAACAACAACCGGTAGGTTCAGAGATGGTAAATCTTGTCTTACAAAGCTATTTGAGTTCTGTAACAAATTAACAAATGTAAGAGATGAGAGGGATGGGTGGACTGCGTTTTCCTAGATTGCAAGTAGGCATTTGATACTATACCCCACAAGAGATTAAGCAAAAACTTGTGGTGAAGGCAGGATTAATAGAGAACATATTCCGGTGGATCATGGGGCACCTTAGGGAGAGGGAGAGGCAGCAAGAAAGTAAATGGTCCAGAAAGAGATATCAGAAATTGAAAAGGCACTAGACACTAGATGGGATTGAGTCAGAAATATCCCTGTTTGCCGACGATGTGAAACTAATGAAAAAAAAAAATAAAAACAGATAAGGAGAGAGAAAGGCTACCAATGAATCTGCAGGATTGGTTAGATAAATGGTTGGTTAAATCTAACCCCAGAAAATACAAGGTTAAGCAGAATGGATATAGCGCAAGAAATCCGGACACAAAATATAGATTCTGAGGGCAGTGGTTACAGACCTCACTCAAAGGAAAAAACCTAGAAGCGAGCATAGTTCTTGGTATATATCCAGAGGTTCACATCAAGTGAATAACCTCTGCAGCCGGTGCTCATCTGGCTAAGAGTAGAGTTCAGGAATCTCAACAAAGAGTCTTTCCAGGCTCATATGTTAGGTAAGGCTCATCAGTATCAGCATAAAAGACCCATACCGAAAAAAAACATGTTAAGAAACTTGAGAAAGTGTAGAGGTTCTAGCTTGTTCTAGAGCTAAGAGACATAATTTAAAGGAATTGAATTTACAACATTGGATTACAGAAGAACAAGGGAAGATTTGATAGCAAAATACAAAAATACTCAGAGGAATTGATAGGGCAGACAGAGATACTCAATGAGAGGCAGGGAACAGGTACTCGAGGGCACAGCTAGAAGTTAAAGACGGATGATCCAAAGATACGTCATAAAGAATTTCTTCAGTCTCAGAATGGTTAGAGAGTAGAATGACTTCGACGAAGAAGCGGTAAAGGCAGAATACATTAGGAGTAGGTACGATAGTGCCCACGGGGCTATGAGGAAGTTAATGTGGCAAGTGGTAAGCTGGGAGGCGGTGGCCAGGAGTTAAGACTAGACCCCCAGTAACAACATATAGATGAGTGTTCCTCCTTTCTTATGTTCTTATGTTCTTATAAAAGAGTATTGAGGAAGATGTACTACGAAGACAGCAGCTAAAGACAAGCCAAAGAGACGTTAGGGTGGTGAGTAAATAAAACGTACTAGACGATAATGCTGTGTAAAAAAATAATATAAAGCTGAAGGGTAGACTTGATCAGAACCTGAAGGCCAGAAATCAGTGAAACCAGTCGCTATGAGTTAAAAGATGGGGCCAGGAGCCGCGGCTCGACTTAAGAATGAAAATTAGGAGCACCCTCACACACTCAACTCGAAATACGCTACAAAATACCTGTTTATCACATACACTGAACCTTGCTCATTATTTTTTCTTCTTCTTAGTAAGAAAATATAGAAGCAGTTGACATAAATATTAAGTTATCATGAAAGGCTCTATGAAGTCCGCAGGAAAGGTAGGTGTTTATGATTTAGTAACACCAAAGGCAGGTGTTTATATACCTATGACACGCGTGGCAGGTGTTAATATGCTTGTGACATGAAATCCTGGTTAATATTGTTTGTGCTATTTCTGACTAGATATTTAAAGCATCGAACAAGGCAGTTAAGCGTAATGAGGGCGTTCCCATCTCTCACTGTGTGTGTGTGTGTGTTCTCACCTCCAGTGGTTGCAGGGGTCGATTCATAGTTCCTGATCCCGCCTCTTCACTGGTGGTCACTAGGTTCACTCTCTCCCTGCTCCATGAGCTTTATCATACTTCTTCTTAAAGCTATGTATGGTACTTCCCTCCACTACCTCACTTTCCAGACTATTCCACTTCCTGACAACTCTATGGCTGAAGAAATACTTCCTAACATCACTGTGACTAATCTGAGTCTTCAACTTCCAATTGTGACCTGTGTCCTATCTCTGGAACATCCTGTCTCTGTCCACCTTGTCGATTCCTCTCATCATTTTATATCATGTTCCCCTTGTCCCTCCTGTCCTTCAATATCGTCAGCTCCGGGACTATTCTCGTTACAAACCTTCGCACTTTCTCTAGTTTCCTGACTGACGTGCTTGGCCAGGTGAGGGTTCCAAACTGGAAATGCATACTCCAATATGGGCCTGACGTACACGGTGTATAGGATTCACTAGTCGCACATATGCTGCAGCAGTTATTTGGTTGGTGTGCGCCTCAGCAGATGTGCTCGGTATTATATACACTCCAAGTTCCTTCTCCTTGAGTGAGGTTTGTAGTCTTTGGCCCCCCTAGACTGTACTCTGTCTGCGGTCTTCTTTGCCCTTCCCCGATCTTCATAACTTTTTACTTAGTGGGGTTGAGCTCCAGGAGCCAGCTGCTGGACTAGGCCTGCAGCCTGTCCAGATCCCTCTGTAATCCTGCCTCATCCTCCTCCGACTGAATTCTCCTCATTAACTTCATATCGTCTGCAAACAGGGACACTTCTGAGTCTATTCCTTCCGTCATGTAATTCACATATACCAGGAAGCACCGGTATAGGACTGACCCCCTGTGGAAGCCCGCTCGTCACAGGCGCCAACTATGACACCTCATCACGTACCATGACTCGCTGCTGCCTTCCCATCAGGTATTCTCTAACCCACTGCACTGCCTTCACTGTTATACCTGCCTGGTCCTCCAGCTTTTGTACTAGTTTCTTGTGTGGAACTGTGTCAAAATCCTTCTTATAGTCTAAGAAAACGTAATCTACCCACCCCTTTCTCTCTTGTCTTACTGCTGTCACCTTGTCACAGAACTCTACTAGGTTTGCGACACGGGATTTCCCGTCTCTGAATCCTTGCTCGTTGTCATTTATAAACTCATTCCTTTCTAAGTGGTCCACCATTCTTCTCCTAATAATCTTCTCCATGACTTTGCGTACATGTCAGTGCCACTGATCTGTAGTTTAATGCTGCGTATTTCTCCCTTTTTTTAAAAATTGAGACTACATTTGCTGTCTTCCATTTCGATAGATGTTTTGAAGAGTGTTGTTAGTGGTACACAGAACGACTCTGCTCCCTCTCTCAGGACCCAAGGAGAGATGTTATCCGGCCCCATCGCCTTTGAGATATCGAGTTCGCTTAGCAGCCTCTTCACCTCCTCCTTGGTTATATGTATCCTGTCCAGCACCAGCACTTGTTGGTGTACCCCACCTCTCCGTCTTCCTGGAGTCCTTTCTGTCTCCACTGTGAATACTTCTTTGAATCTCATGTTGAGCTTTTCACAAGGTATGTGTGTGTGTGTGTGTGTACACACCTGATTATGGTTTCAGGGGTCGATTCATACCTCCTGGCCCCACCTCTTCACTGGTTAGAACTAAGTCCACTCTCTCCTTGCTCCATGAGTTTTATCATACCTCCTCTTAAAGCTATGTATGGATCCTGCCTCCACTACATCACTCTCCGGACTGTTCCACTTCCTGACAACTCTATGACTGAAGAAATATGTACTACCATCCCTATGACTCATCTGAGTCTTCAACTTCCAATTGTGACCCCTTATTGCTGTGCTCCATCTCTGTGTCCCCATCCACCTATCTAATCATTTCCCCTCTATCCCTCCTGTCCTTCAGTGCTGTCAGGTCGATTTCCCTTAACTTCTCTTCATAAGACATGCCCCTTAGCTCCGGGACTAGTCTTGATGAACTTTCTCTTATTTCTTGACGTGTTTGACCAAGTGTGGGTTTCAAACTGGTGCTGCATACCCCAATATGGGCCTGACGTACACAGTGCACAGAATCTTGAACGATTCCTAACTGATGTGTCGGAACGCTGTTCTTAGTGTTGCCAGGCGCCCATACGCTGCAGCACTTATTTGGTTGAAATGCGCCTCAGGAGATATACTCGGTTATTTTACTCACCCCAAGATCCTTTTCCGTGAGTGAGATTTGCAGTCTTTGGCCCCTGGCCTGTTCTTAATGTGCGGTCTTCTTTGCCCTTCCCCAATCTTCATGACTTTGTACTTGGTGGGGTTAAACTCCAGGAGCCAGTTATCGGACCAGGCTTGCAGCCTGTCCAGATCCCTTTGCAGTCCTCTGTGTGTGTGTGTGTGTGTGTGTGTGTGTGTGTGTGTGTGTGTGTGTGTGTGTGTGTGTGTGTGTGTGTGTGTGTGTGTGTGTGTGCGCGCGAACGAGAAAGCGAGAGAGAGGGAGAGAATCAGAAAGGTAACACACTAAATTATACTAAATTAAGTCATTATTTATATTACAGTTAATACTCATCCTCAATTCTAAATTAATTAGTTATTTCCGAAAGAGGATACTTAATAGTGGATACTGGACTTTTTTTCTTTCACCAAAATTGTGTGTAATAACTGAAGAATGCCTCTTCTGATCGGCTACAAGCTTTCAACGTTCATGCATCTTACCTAAAGGATAATTCGGATTGCTATTAGGCTATGTTTGTGCATTATAATATGACAATTTTTCAGCATTTCTAGTGCTTTCGGCTATTCTCTGTTTATGTGGTCAGTCCATCAATCTTGAATAGAATACGGCATATGAGCGGAGAAGCAGCTTATAAACCGTATGGCAGGAGAGGTGCAGCAGTCGTAGGTGGTGTCACATTTGTCCAATGTGGAAGTAGGTCGTGCCCAAGGGTTAGGCAAGCGAAGAATTCCCAAGTATTAAGATCCCGAGAAGTTGCAGTGTCTGACAGGATCTTAATAGTACTTGGGAATTCTTCGCTTGCCTAACCCTTGGGCACGACCTACTTCCACATTGGACAAGTGTGACACCACCTACGACTGCTGCACCTCTCCTGCCATACGGTTTATAAGCTGCTTCTCCGTTCATATGCCGTATTCTATTCAAGATTGATGGACTGACCACATCGACTCAAGGTTGAGGGACTGATTACCTCATTCTCCTCCTATTCTCTGTTTAGTATGAAGCGCGTAAGTGCCTGGTTTCCTTTGTGTTGGTGAGTGAGTGGTTCTGTGAACCCTTATCAAGAATACGACATTGTGCACATGGACTTAGTAAAGTTTTTAATGTAGGTTCATACATGCGTTGAGGTACAGAGGGATGGGTTATCCGATACATAGGGCACCTGTAAAAACGTTGAGTTCCTCTGTATAATGGTTGAGTTACAGAGTGCTGGGCTTATAAGATAAAGAGAACACATCTGTAAGATGGTTGAAGTACAGGATGCTCGGTTATCAGATACAGGAGGCATGAAGGATGCTAGAGTTACTGGGTGCTGGGTTATGATACAGGGGACACTTCTGTAGGCTGCGTGACTATGGCACTCTAGTGCCTTAGTCGTATTGCTTAGTATACAATGTACAAGCTCACCACCTTAAATCTGGCCACCAGGGCAGGCGTGTTTCATTACTGTGAACACGTTCATCACGTCAAGTCTGGCCTCTGGCCCAGACCTGGCCTATTACCCGACATCTTATTTGTTCTCTTGCATCACCTATGTACACGCTGACGCAAGCGTTTTGTTCTCTAGCCCAACCTTCCTTAGGTGTTCCTCTCTCCTCCTCGTTCCCATTCTCCATCTTCACCGCTTCTTAGCCCTTCCTCTTTTACTCTGTCTTCGTTTCCGATATATTCGCATCTTTCTCACCAAATACCGACAATGTTTCTACCTATTTATATTTCAATATTTTATTATTATCAATTATTAGTAGCGACGCCGCCGCCGGCGGCGGAGACGGCAGCAGCAACATCACCAACAGCAATCATTTTCTGTCGTTCCTTGTGACTGCGAAAAAGTTGAGAAAATATTGAGATTAATAATATTTATGCAAGTTTTTTCTTCATTTGACACTCGAGTTATTATTTTTGTACCTTCATCAACAGTTCTGCATTGCTACACATGTCTTCAGCTTTTAGATGCGTCTTAGAATTTTTTTTATAGTCTGCATTTTTTAATTCCAAGTCTTCGAATTTCCTTTTTTCGTCGATTCCTGATATATATTTTAATGGTAATTTACAAGTAATTTTATGATTCTTGAAGAGTCAAGGGAGATACCAAGGTTCAAGCCGTGATGAGGCAGTGCTAAAATTACCAAGTCAACGCTCTCCCTATTCCCTAATATTGAAACTGTCTAAAGTTGTACTTGTTAGATATTTGATTAAGGAAATTAATCTTCTTAAATTATTACAGTATGGTTTGAATGTAATGAATGAAAAGCTTGCCGGGTCACTATCTGGATAACACCGGGGCCGGGACAAGGCCGGCCAACCTACTACACTACAATGAAAAGCTTTATAGGGTTTACCTGTTTCTCTTTTTTAGATGCAATACAAGACATTTTTTTTTACTTACCATAGAAATACAGTTATGAGGATATGTGACATTATTACCGAACTCAGTAGCCGCACACTGCGGGTATACCGAATTTTGCCAATAAAAATATCTTACTATTTTACCTATCTCGTAATTACATCCATCCTGACTAACAGGATTACTGGCTCCAGTGATCCTCTCATCTCCCCGCCTAAACCCCGCAGCCTCCCAATCTCTCCTCCCTCTCCTACCACATTCCCATTCCCCTCCCACCACTCCGTTTCCTCTTCCACTACTCCGTTTCCTCTCCCACTACTCAACCCTCTCATACCCTAGTTTCCCTTCAAAATAAATAAATCTTTCGCCTTGAACCAAAGACTGCTGTAGATGGGAACAACTCAACGAGTCTTACCTAATTTTTGCTTCTCCCATTAACTTGGGCCTCTTAATATTTTCAGAAGGCCTGGTCCAGGACCGAGCCCGGGGTAATGACTCCCGAAAACGTTTTTTAGGTATATTACCACTCTTCTCCTTTCGCAGTCAAAGCTTTTAGCTCATGGCAGAAGAGTACAGAGTTAGATTCCCAATTCCGTGGAAACGTACGACCAAGTTCATTATAGCACTGCTGTCCCTGCCTACCTGGCAGTGAAAATGCTTCCTGGATGTTAGTTGACTGTTGTAACTCGTATCCTGGGAAACCTTTTATATACAAATGTGTTATATTGTTATGTAAAAATGTATAAAATCCCGTATTATCATTACATTTATGAGAGAGTGCTCAACCCGTAGGGGTCATACAACGCCTGGGAAAATGCGAAGCATTCACGCTCGATCTATGGAAGCACAGATCTAAGGACCGCTACTGAGTGATGAAGATAATCCAGTAATGTGAAACCTGATCAAGTATTGAGTGCTCATCCTCCACAACCTGCAGTATATCTTGTGATTATAAGAGATATATATCCCACCTTCCTTCCCCACCACTCCTCCTCTTCCGTCCTCTCCCACCACTCCTCCCCTTCCGTCCTCTCCCACCACTCCTCCCTTTCCGTCCTCTCCCACCACTCCTCCCTTTCCGTCCTCTCCCACCACTCCTCCCCTTCCGTCTTCTCCCACCGCTCCTCCCCTTCCGTCTTCTCCCACCGCTCCTCCCCTTCCGTCCTTTCCCACCACTCCTCCCCTTCCGTCTTCTCCCACCGCTCCTCCCCTTCCGTCTTCTCCCACCGCTCCTCCCCTTCCGTCCTCTCCCACCGCTCCTCCCCTTCCGTCCTCTCCCACCACTCCTCCCTTTCCGTCCTCTCCCACCACTCCTCCCCTTCCGTCCTCTCCCACCACTCCTCCCTTTCCGTCCTCTCCCACCACTCCTCCCCTTCCGTCCTCTCCCACCGCTCCTCCCCTTCCGTCCTGTCCCACCACTCCTCCCCTTCCGTCTTCTCCCACCGCTCCTCCCCTTCCGTCTTCTCCCACCGCTCCTCCCCTTCCGTCCTCTCCCACCGCTCCTCCCCTTCCGTCCTCTCCCACCCCTCCTCCCCTTCCGTCCTCTCCCACCACTCCTCCCCTTCAGTCCTCTCCCACACTGCTCGCCTTCCGTCCTCTCCCACCGCTCCTTCCCTTCCGTCTTCTCCCACCGCTCCTCCCCTTCCGTCTTCTCCCACCGCTCCTCCCCTTCCGTCCTCTCCCACCGCTCCTCCCCTTCCGTCCTCTCCCACCACTCCTCCCCTTCCGTCCTCTCCCACCACTCCTCCCCTTCCGTCCTCTCCCACACTCCTCCCCTTCCGTCCTCTCCCACCGCTCCTCCCCTTCCGTCTTCTCCCACCGCTCCTCCCCTTCCGTCTTCTCCCACCGCTCCTCCCCTTCCGTCCTCTCCCACCACTCCTCCCCTTCCGTCCTCTCCCACCACTCCTCCCCTTCCGTCTTCTCCCACCGCTCCTCCCCTTCCGTCTTCTCCCACCGCTCCTCCCCTTCCGTCCTCTCCCACCACTCCTCCCCTTCCGTCCTCTCCCACCACTCCTCCCCTTCCGTCCTCTCCCACACTGCTCCCCTTCCGTCCTCTCCCACCACTCCTTCCCTTCCGTCTTCTCCCACCGCTCCTCCCCTTCCGTCTTCTCCCACCGCTCCTCCCCTTCCGTCCTCTCCCACCGCTCCCCCCCTTCCGTCCTCTCCCACCACTCCTCCCCTTCCGTCCTCTCCCACCACTCCTCCCCTTCCGTCCTCTCCCACACTCCTCCCCTTCCGTCCTCTCCCACCACTCCTCCCCTTCCGTCTTCTCCCACCGCTCCTCCCCTTCCGTCTTCTCCCACCGCTCCTCCCCTTCCGTCCTCTCCCACCCCTCCTCCCCTTCCGTCCTCTCCCACCACTCCTCCCCTTCCGTCCTCTCCCACCGCTCCTCCCCTTCTGTCCTCTCCCACCGCTCCTCCCCTTCCGTCTTCTCCCACCGCTCTTCCCCTTCCGTCCTCTCCCACCACTCCTCCCCTTCCGTCCTCTCCCACCACTCCTTCCCTTCCGTCCTCTCCCACCACTCCTCCCCTTCCGTCCTCTCCCACCACTCCTCCCCTTCCGTCCTCTCCCACCACTCCTCCCCTTCCGTCCTCTCCCACCACTCCTCCCCTTCCATCTTCTCCCACCGCTCCTCCCCTTCCGTCCTCTCCCACCACTCCTCCCCTTCCGTCCTCTCCCACCACTCCTCCCCTTCCGTCCTCTCCCACCACTCCTCCCCTTCTGTCCTCTCCCACCGCTCCTCCCCTTCCGTCTTCTCCCACCGCTCCTCCCCTTCCGTCCTCTCCCACCACTCCTCCCCTTCCGTCCTCTCCCACCACTCCTCCCCTTCCGTCCTCTCCCACCACTCCTCCCCTTCCGTCCTCTCCCACCACTCCTCCCCTTCCGTCCTCTCCCACCACTCCTCCCCTTCCGTCCTCTCCCACCACTCCTCCCCTTCCGTCGTCTCCCACCGCTCCTCCCCTTCCGTCCTCTCCCATCACTCCTCCCCTTCCGTCCTCTCCCACACTGCTCCCCTTCCGTCCTCTCCCACCACTCCTTCCCTTCCGTCTTCTCCCACCGCTCCTCCCCTTCCGTCTTCTCCCACCGCTCCTCCCCTTCCGTCCTCTCCCACCGCTCCCCCCCTTCCGTCCTCTCCCACCACTCCTCCCCTTCCGTCCTCTCCCACCACTCCTCCCCTTCCGTCCTCTCCCACCACTCCTCACCTTCCGTCTTCTCCCACCGCTCCTCCCCTTCCGTCTTCTCCCACCGCTCCTCCCCTTCCGTCCTCTCCCACCACTCCTCCCCTTCCGTCCTCTCCCACCACTCCTCCCCTTCCGTCCTCTCCCACCACTCCTCCCCTTCCGTCCTCTCCCACCACTCCTCCCCTTCCGTCCTCTCCCACCACTCCTCCCCTTCCGTCTTCTCCCACCGCTCCTCCCCTTCCGTCCTCTCCCACCACTCCTCCCCTTCCGTCCTCTCCCACCACTCCTCCCCTTCCGTCCTCTCCCACCACTCCTCCCCTTCCGTCCTCTCCCACCACTCCTCCCCTTCCGTCCTCTCCCACCACTCCTCCCCTTCCGTCCTCTCCCACCACTCCTCCCCTTCCGTCCTCTCCCACCACTCCTCCCCTTCCGTCTTCTCCCACCGCTCCTCCCCTTCCGTCCTCTCCCACCACTCCTCCCCTTCCGTCCTCTCCCACCACTCTTCCCCTTCCGTCCTCTCCCACCACTCTTCCCCTTCCGTCCTCTCCCACCACTCTTCCCCTTCCTCTCCCACCATTCAGAATCCTCATGTGTAATTATCTAGTTCTAATAACACTTGTAATTGCTTATTTGTCTTTTATTTTTGGATAAAGGAATGTAAGTTATTATAATTATTTTTAAACTCTGCCAAAGCTGTTACACTCACAACTTTCTAGTGATTATTCCACTTGAAAATCAACTTGAAATTAACAATTCCGAAAATCTCTTTCAATAATTCCTTTACTTTTTACACCTTTCCTTTAACTAACAATGCCATGGTTTTTTATTTTAATCCAGTTTTTCAACGATTCTTTTGCATTTCTCCCATTGCTTTGAGTGCTCTTTCATTTCTTAGTCATCCAAAGTTGCCTTCTAGAGGGAGGGAGGGAGGGAGGGAGACTGACTGACTGACTTCATTGCAAACCTACAACGCCTCCTCTGGGATGACTTAACATCGCAAAATAGCAAGTATATCTACGCTATCTGGCTATTGTCCCAGTAGTTACTGCAGTGTTTGTGGGTATACTACAAGGGACAAAATTCTCCTTAGATGTAAGGAGCCTACTTGTTCCAACTACTGCCACAGATTGCATTCCATAAGAAGAATTTTGTTGCAGCCAGGTTGAAAATTTCAGAAAATTGAAGGATATCCATAATCCTGTGGTATATGTGGATACAAGCCTGGAGCTACAGGAGGAAGGTTCAGAAGTACTACCTCAGGGACTTATGTCCAAAGATCAAGACTGCCCTCTTGGGCTGTGTTGTAAAGTCGCAGCTAAGATAATCCATCACAGGGAAGCACTTCATGAGCTTCTCAAATCATTAGATAACCTTCAAGCTATTTTAGAAGGCCAGTGCAAGTCTACATCAAGTGACATAAGCTGCTCAGCTGATGGTGACACTATTGACATAGACTGAGCTTAACTCAGGGGTAAATAACTGGTGGAATTCTGTCATCGCTAAGGCCCCACAGATTGACAGAGTTCAAAACACTACCTTTGGGAATTCTAACACAATTCTTCTGACAACCACAGAGGGAACAAATCCTCTTCCCAGCAACGAAGGAATCCTTGGATTTGTTAACTCTCCTACACCTGACATCTCTGCTTCAGCCACTGCCAGTCCACTAGACAGTGCACATACCATCTCTGATCTTACACCTGTCAGCACACCTGCCAGCATCTGGCAGCAGTGCTTCATCGGCAAGTTTTGAGTCAGGAGTTTCTCCACCAGAGATTGGTGCAGTTAATAATCAGGGAACTATCACTGCACCTGATCACCTACTGCGCCAAAGTACGAACAGCAGGGACACATCTGTCAGAACTGGTAGAGGACGGGGTAGAGGACGTGGAGGAGGACGTGGAGGAGGAAGACATCTACAGCCGTCTCACCCTCCATTAACACAGTCCCAGCGGCAGAACTTGAGGACAAATCAGCAAAACACAGGAGGTGCAACAAATCATAGTCCACCCTCCCAGGCACCTAGGCTGTGCTCTCGCTGTCACCGGCAGGGGCACACCGCCAACAACTGTCTGCGAGATACCAGGTGCAATTACTACTACGAGAAAGGACATCAGGAGGACCAGTGTCAGAAGAAAAAGGAACTTGACAGACAGGACCACCTGT
Organism: Cherax quadricarinatus; assembly: GCF_038502225.1. Taxonomy (NCBI): domain Eukaryota; kingdom Metazoa; phylum Arthropoda; class Malacostraca; order Decapoda; family Parastacidae; genus Cherax; species Cherax quadricarinatus. The sequence goes on from NC_091346.1 coordinate 6,420,560, forward strand.
TTAGAGACCTGTTCTCGGAACAAACCAGCAGGATCTCTGAATTGGTGAACACACTCACACGTCACCCACTCATGTACTCCTATCTCAGCCCAGCAGGTGGTATTGTGCCTTATACAAGACCACAGACCTACATCCCTGCAGCTGCCTCAGTACCCTACCTCTCTCAAGGGCAGGCACCTTACATGCCTTACACACCCACCACCTCAAGCTAACCACATCATGTGGAACCAGTCTATCAGCATCCTGTCGCCCAACATTAGAGGTTTCATTACTAATGTTGGAGAGCTCACACAGTTTTGTGAACACTCGACGTCCCGACATGATAGCTGTTGTTGAAACATTTTTGGACGACAGGACTCCAGAAAATTTGCAAGAATTGCTGGCTACACCTCATGAATGAGAAGAGACAGGCAAGGGCAAGGAGGAGGTGTTGTTGTGTTAGTTACCATTTTGTCCTAGGCACATGTCGAATAGACACTAGGCCTGTTGTATATGAGTACGTGTGTGTGTGTGTGTGTGTGTGTGTGTGTGTGTGTGTGTGTGTGTGTGTGTGTGTGTGTGTGTGTGTGTGTGTGTGTGTGTGTGTGTATGTGCGTATGAGTTTGTGTATGAGTGTGTACTTCTCTAAAAGTCTTCATGCCCAGCACATTGATGTTGCCACCCCTACTCATCTTGAAATGATGTTCTTCAAGCTCTGCATAAACACTAGTACCTCTGTACTAGCATGTGCAATGACCCTTGACCCAGTAATGAGTGGTTTAGCAGAAGGTATAGTCACTTGCCAACCCCTCGGCTACGTTGGATCATCTGACCACAAGGCTGTTTTTACGACACTTAAGATCCCAACAGAACGAGGTGAGGAGTCCACACGCACAACCTGGCTATGGGAAAGAGATAATTGGCCAGCCCTTTGCTCTGAGCTCGCCACCACCGATTGGAATGCTCTTTTCCAAGGGAATGCTGACAACCAAGTGAAAGCCTTCACTGGACACATCCTTAATCTACAACAAGAACACATTCCTCACCGACAATATGTGACGAAGCCTACAGATCAGCCTTGGTTTGGCTTTCGTTGTAGAGAGGCTGCTACTGCTAAGTACAAAGCATGGCTAAGGTGTAAGAGACATCCTACCACCTATAACAGGAACTTGCACAGGCAAGCCTGTAGGCATATGGGTGACGTTCAAAAGTGGGTCATTGCTAAATGGGAGGTGGACACAAAAAGAAAGCTAGCATCAGGTAGGGTAGGCTCCAAAACCTGGTGGTCCCTGGTCAAGGACAGACAAGGTTATCTGCCTGATGAACTCATTCTGGGTCTTCAACTGAAGACCCAGATGAGTTCCCTCTCAGAAACATCCTGTCTCTGTCCACCTTGTCTACTCCACGCAGTAATTTGTATGTCGTTATCATGTCTACCCTAATCCTCCTGTCCTCCAGTGTCGTCAGGCCGATTTCCCTTAACCTTTCTTCATAGGACATTCCCTTCAGCTCTGGAACTAACCTTGTCGCAAACCTTTGAACTTTCTCTAATTTCTTGACATGCTTGATCAAATTTGGGTTCCAAACAGGTGCTGCTTACTCCAGTATGGTCCTGACGTACACGGTGTACAGTGTTTTGAACGCTTCCTTACTAAGGTATCGGAATGCTGTTCTCAGGTTTGTGTGTATGTGTGTGTGTTTGTTAGTGTGTGTGTGTACTCACCTAATTGTACTCACCTAATTGTGGTTGCAGGGATCGAGACTCAGCTCCTGGCCCCGCCTCTTCACTGATTGCTACTAGGTCCTCTCTCTCTGTTTCCTGAGCTTTATCATACCTCTTCTTAAAACTATGTATGGTTCCTGCCTCCACTACTTCACTTGCTAGGCTATTCCACTTCCTGACGACTCTATGACTGAAGAAATACTTCCTAACGTCCCTGTGACTCGTCTGAGTCTTCAGCTTCCAGTTGTGACCCTTTGTTCCTGTGTTCCCTCTCTGGAACATCCTATCTCTGTCCACCTTGTCTATTCCCCGCAGTATCTTGTATGTCGTTATCATGTCTCCCCTGACCCTTCTGTCCTCCAGTGTCGTCAGTCCGATTTCCCTCAACCTTTCCTCGTACGACATTCCCCTGAGCTCTGGGACTAGCCTTGTTGCAAACCTTTGTACTTTCTCTAACTTCTTGACGTGCTTGACCAGGTGTGGGTTCCAGACTGGTGCTGCATACTCCAGTATGGGCCTAACATACACAGTGTACAGTGTCTTGAACGATTCCTTATTAAGGTATCGGAACGCCATTCTCAGGTTTGCCAGGCGCCCGTATGCTGCAGCAGTTATTTGGTTGATGTGTGCCTCCGGTGACGTGCTCGGTGTTATGGTCACCCCGAGGTCTTTCTCCCTGAGTGAGGTCCGTAGTCTTTGTCCACCTAGCCTATACTCTGTCTGCGGTCTTCTTTGCCCCTCCCCAATCTTCATGACTTTGCATTTGGCAGGATTGTGTGTGTGTGTGTGTGTGTGTGTGTGTGTGTGTGTGTGTGTGTGTGTGTGTGTGTGTGTGTGTGTGTGTGTGTATGTGTGTTTGTGTGTGTGTGTGTGTGCTTGCTGTGCCCACGTATTATTGTTTCTCGTCTCTCAAACAAACTGTCCCTCTCCACCCTATCAAGTCCTCTCAGTATTTTGTACTGTGTTAACATACCACCCCTAGTCCTTGTTTCCTCTAGTGACATCAGGTTGAGTTCTCTTTACCTCTCCTCATACACATACCTCTTAGGTCAGGGACCAGTTTCATTGCAAACCTCTGCACTTTCTCCAGTTTCTTGGCATGTCTGATCAAGTGTGGGCTCCATACTGGTGCTGCATACTCCAATATGGACCTGACGTACCCAGTGTACAATATCGTGAATGAGTCCTTGCTTAGATTTGTGAAAGCTAGCCTTAGATTTACCAGACAGGAAGTTGCTGCAGCAGGTATTCTGTTGATGTGCAACTCAGGCGATATGCTTTATGTAATACTCACCCCAAGGTAATCCTCCATGAGTGAGGTCTGCAGCCTTTGCCCTCCGAGCCTGTACTCCGTCTGCGGTCTTTTTTGCCCCTCCTCAAACTTCATAACTTTGCAATTAATGGGGCTAAATTCCAGTAGCCACTTGTCGGACTAGATCTGTAACCTGCTCAGATCCGCTGGTATCTTCATCTGCTTGTATTCTAGTCATTAGTTTCACATCATCTGCAAACTGCAAACAGGTATAACTCTAACTCCGTCATGCCATTCACATACGTATTAAATAGTACCAGTCCTAGAAAAGATCCTCGTGGCACCCCACTCAATACCTCTTCACGGACAATTACTCGTTGCTTCCTGTTACTTATGCCTTGATCCACTGTAGGACTTACTCTCTTATTCCAGCCTGCTCCTCTAACTTTTGCACCAGTTTCTTTTGTGGTATCGTGTCAAAAACCTTCATACAGTCCAGGAACATGCAATCTACCCACTCCTCTCTCTTCTGCCTTACTTCTGTTACCATGTCGTAGGACTTCAGTAGGTTTGTGAGACAGGATTTACCATCTCTAAAGCCGTGCTGGTTGTCATGTATGAACCCCCCCCCCTCTCCTTTCTATGAGCTTCACCACTCTTTTGATAATCTTCTCCATAACGCTACATACTATGCACATCAATGAAACTGGTTTGTAGTCAAACGGTGTCTGTCTGTCTTCTTTTCTTAGAAATTGGGACCACATTTGCTGTCTTCTACTCATCCGGCAGTTGCCCTGAGGCAACTGACTTATTGAAGATAGTTGCTCGTGGCGCACACAGTACCCTTGCTCCCTCTTTGAGAACCCACGGAGAAATATTATATGGTCCCACTACCTTCGAAGTATATAGTTCTTACAGTAGTTTCCTCACCTCTTATCCTGTCAAATGTAGTGTGTCAAGAATTTGCCGGTTCCCTACTACTTATTTAGGTCTCCGGAATCTTTCCTGTTTTTTCCAAGAATTCCTCCTTAAATTTCTCGCTGGGTTCTATACAGAAGTCCTGGTGGACTACCCTCCCTTCCTACTTCAGTCTGATTACCTGGTCCTTTACTGCTGTCTTTATCCTGGTGTGGCTATATAACTCTGGATCGGATTTTGCTTTCGATACTGTCATTCTCAAAACATCGTTGAGCCTCTCTTTTTACTCATGTATATTTATCTGTCTCTTCTGCTCGTCTGTTTTCCTGCATTTTTGCTTTTTATATTTTCCATGCACTTTATTTTTAGCTTTTGCTTCTGTGTACCTCTCGTTGAACCACAAGCTCACACTGTTCTTGGAATTGCTTCTTCTATTCCTGGGTAAGAATCTCTCCTCCGCCTCCCGGCATTTTCCAGTTTCCTACTCCATTTCATTAGCTGTCTTTCTTTCCAGTTTCCTTTCCCAGTGAACCTCATTTAGGAATTGCCTTGTCTTTGAAATTTGGTTTCCTGCGTCTTTCCCGTACTCTCCGTGTTTACCTGCATGAGGTATTCGAAACTCAGGGATGTGTTGTCACTGCATTGAGAAGCCTCTAATATTCAAATTTCCCTTACATCAGATTCGCTCAGGGTGAATACAAGGTCCATTCTTGCTGGTTCATCTCATCCACTTTTTTCTGGTTGTGTCCCTGACATGTTGGCCCAGCATCTAAGTCCTTCATGGTTCTTCTTCGCCATGTTGTCCCAGGGTCTTACAGTCTATTTTCTTATGGTTAAAGTCTCCATCGATCAACAGTTTTGCACTACTCACGTGGGCTCTTCTTGCCACCTTCAGTACTGTTGTTATGGTATTATTATCCTGGTCTCCTGTGGTACAGAGGAGGGTATGGTTGTGTATGTACTCACATGTAAGTGCTACAGGGGTCGAGTCTCACCTCCTGGCCCCGTTTATGTGTGTGTGTGTATGTGTGTGTGTGTGTATGTGTGTGTGTGTGTGTGTGTGTGTGTGTGTGTGTGTGTGTGTGTGTGTGTGTGTGTGTGTGTGTGTGTGTGTGTGTGTGTGTGTATCCGATGCACGCACGCCGCATGTAAACATGAGTGTCTATGTAAATGAGATTGTGGGTGTAGGTTGGGGAGTAAACACACATACAGGAACGACATTAACAAATGCATTTGCTAGGAAAATATTTTTTTACCAGTTTTCTTAAAATAAAACTACGGAATTTGAACAAAGATCTTGGGAGACTTTCATGGTTCATCCATCATATGACCTGCGACTGACTTAAGATATATTTAACATTTACTGGACAAAAACAAATTTAAGAAAACGTATATTATTATTGTTATTTTAAGTTTAATATTATTATTATTAATAGGTACTACTAATAGTTTTGTGTTTGTAGTAGTGATAATAGAAGTAATAATAACAGACGTGGTAGTACAGTAGTAGTAGTAGTAGTAGTAGTAGTAGTAGTAGTAGTAGTAGTAGTAGTAATAGTTGTAATAGTATAGCAGTGAAGAGTACATTATTATAGTAGTAGTAGTATAGTAGAAGTAGCTGAGTAGTAGCATTACATTTATTGTAGTAGTAGTGGTATAGTACCAGTAGTACAGCAGTAGTAGCAATAATGGTACAATAATATTAATAACAGTAGTAGTGGTAATGGAAGTAGTAGTAGTAGCAAAAGAATAGAAGCAGTATGAATAAAAGTATAATAGTACAGTAGTAGTAGTGCAGTTGTAACAGCAGTAGTAGCAGTAATCACCAAAGTGTTAGTCAACTACTGTAGTAACATACCATCCTAATTATGTCTAGTATAACTATAAATAACTGAGTGAATAAATATAGCTAA
>NC_091346.1:6431344-6451344 GCF_038502225.1 Cherax quadricarinatus
AGTCTTGATACAATGAGAGAGTAAGTGATGGTATAAAATCAAGACAACTGTGAAATAATACATGTGCACTGTTAGGATATTTTAATGTTACTGGATAAAATATTCTAACACTGCATAGATGTCTTACTTCACATTGGCTCGTCATCGTCATCAAGACACAAGCCCCTTTGAAGGGTGAGCAATGTGTAATGCAATTAAATAAGTATCTTGAACAAGCTCTGTGGATGATAGTATAACTTACGGGAGATGCCATCATCCTGCATTTAATAATAATTTGTTAACGATATCCTTTAAAACAGAAAGAAGACACTCGCTCCATTATTGAAGGAAAGAAAGAGATAAATCCCTTAAGACCAATCTCAATTACACTTCACTAAAATGTAAAGAGAATTATAACTCTGTAGGTTTGTTAGTTTCTCTTGTCAAATGATTTCCTAGAGGTAGAAAAACTGCACACCGAATCACACTAGTTAGTAACAATAAGAAACAAGAATCAGTCTTTATTTACCTTTGAGTAACCCTGGACAAACCTGAAACTAATTATATTTCGCAAATTATTAAGGATCAAATAGTAATGTAAATAAGACACACAATGAGGGTTATGGTATTTTGTTGTAAAGACGTTTCGCTCAACAGAGACTATCAAATCACAAAGAGAACAAGACATCTTTAAAATAAAGTGCCTTAACATGCATGTGTGTCTTATTTACATGGTGTCGGTATACTCTATCACTATATTACCATAAATTAGTCATGTTTAACAGAAGGGTTAGAGTCCTGCTGCAGGACAATTATTATTATTATAATCAAAAAGAAGCGCTAAGCCACAAGGGCTATACAGCGCTGCAGGACAAATACACCAAGGTACACAAGCACTGATCATCTCAACACTGTCTCTCCAAATTAGTAGTAAAGGTTGTGAGGATTCCATCTCATGTTAATATCTCAAGAAATGAGAGAGCTGGTGAATTATATTAATGGTATACAACACTGACAAGCAGAGGAGTAAGACAAGCGCAAGTCTGATACCTATACTGAAGAGACGATTCGCCTACTCAAAAGGATTCTTCTTTCGATATACAGCAGTAGTCATGTAGATATGAGGTATTTAGGTCCATAACTTTGATCAATGGAGCTCAACACACATCAGGCTAGAGGGACTGACCACGTCATATCTACATCTGCAGTACTTTTGTTGTCTATGTATACTGATTGAAGAAGCCTGCTGAGCACGTGAAAAGTCTCGTTAATAAAGATAACCATCTCTTATACATGTCTTACTCATCTAACCAGCTGTCGAATTCCAGGATAATAAGAAAACAGAGCACAGCATTGGGGAAACTGCAGCAGATTTCAAGGAAAGCACAAATAAAAAATATAAGGATAAATCCATCAGATGTATTAATAAATTGCAAATATGTATAGCATTAAAACAGTCGCATTAGATGAACAGTCGCATTAGAAGAAAAGACAGGCAGTTGTGGTGTGGTGAAGGCCAATCACAGATTACTTGTGGAGTCGTTAAGTTTCACGATGTTAAGTGGACATGAAGGGCAGTAACTAGGAAACTGTACACAATATAACACGGGAGAAATCAAGAACATTTTTAATTTCCAAAAGTGTCCACTTATGAACCTGAAACACACACTACTCTGAAAGGTTCTTCACATACTTTTAGACTGTCACTTCAATGACCGAGGTCCACTTAAAGAGGGATACACATGAAAAGCCTTGTTTTTTGCTCATATACTGTCTTGCACCAGAGTGAACTCACACTGTGTGTTGGGCCTTACACTAGAATGAACACAGTGGCTTTTTTTATACCTGACTAAACACAATGTGTGTGCTCTTACACCTAGGTACACACACACAGTATATCTTATATCTACGTGAACACACTGTGTTCGTGAACACACTGTGCACACGGTCTGGCTTAACACCTGAGACTGCAATATTTTTTTTACACCTGCATGAACACAGAAAAAAGAATGAGTTATTATTATGAATGACGTATCAGGATGGGAGTGTAAGTAGGGGAATCCCACAGGGATCAGTGTTAGGACTTTCATTACTCCAGTTGTATGTTAATGACCTTACCGTAGAAATTACCTCTTATATACTTTTATTTGCTGTTGAATGCGAACAATACAAGCCCCTTAGGATGAAAGAAAGGTGCAGTGACATCTGAAAAACTTCGGGAATGAATAGATAAGTGGTTACCGGAATTTACCCTTAACAAGACCAAAGGTATCAGGCTAGGAAATGGGAAAAGGAGACCGAAAACAGAGTACTATCTGCAGGAGACCAAAACAGAGTACTATCTCGATGAGGCTGAGAACAAAGCACCATCTGAAGAGGAAAGAGCTCCCAAATTAGTGTGACCCATTCTTTTAACATTTTTCACGTGAGTACTCTCATCATAGCCGCACTACAAACAACACCATATCATATAACTAACACTACACCACATCACATTTCACTACCATCATTAAATTGCACATCCACGCAATAATGCCACCACAGATTTGCTACACCTCCACTACATCACTATCATAGCATCAGGCAACGACCACAGCGTCCCACATAACAAATACCTAACACTGTGCTACATTTAACATCAAATATCAATTAGGAGAGGCAGCAAACATGACCTTTAAAGTGGCAGCTTAAGTGGCGATATATAACACAGCAGCAATCTCTTGTACACGCCACACACCTTTCATAACTCTCAAGATAAAAACTACCTGGACTGGTACACTTGTGCCCAGCTTTCTTCACACCAAATAAATTAATATATATATATAACATATACCAGTAAAATATTATTGTAACTACTATTTCTACTACTAACACTATCATTATTAGGTATTTCCAAAAAGGGACCTTAGGTGATAGACTGAACTGTTTATTTTTTATTACTTCTACTCGTTTTCTTATTTAAATACATCTTGCATATTACTGGCACCAGCAAGAGAAAAGTAAAGTGGAAATCAGTTTTCTTCCATGGCATACAGAGTGTAGTAGGATACAGACAGGATGTCAGCACAGCATATCTGTGGGACATGTAAAAAAATCCTTGGTAGGAAATCCAGAATCACATGCAACCTATGCTCTTCCAAACACCATATCTCTTATACTAGACTAAATACAGCCTCAAAAAATGACCTCGAACTAGCAAGGTGCTTCTGGTTGTGCAATAAAGATGTAGAACTTTGGACAGGTATCAGAAAGGTACTAAGGAGAGTAATAAATGATAAAGATAATCAAGAAAACAAGGATGACCTCTTGGATAGTCTACCAAAAATATATAAAACATGGGAGCAAGAGATAGTGTATCAAAAAATGCAGAATGTCCATACCACAACAGATGACTCGAAACTATCTAGTCACCCACATGGTGCTAAGCCAGACCCATCCCCCAGTCATAGCACTAATACCCACAGTGCTGGTGCTGGCCCAGGCTCCCCCAGTCATAGCACTAATACCCACAGTGCTGGTGCTGGCCCAGGCTCCCCCAGTCATAGCACTAATACCCACAGTGCTGGTGCTGGCCCAGGCCCAGGCCCAGCCGCTGGCCCAGGCCCAGCCACTGACCCAGACCCAGCCCTAGTGCCGACCCAGACCCAGCCCCCAGCCTTACTGCCAGCCCAGACTCTCCTAGGGACACTACCAAAACCACCACAAAAACAGTAAATATACAACCATCATTGCACAAGACCGTGGCCCATAGTACAGATGTTGGAGAGGAGTCTCCTCCTTCTTCCTCTACTGGGGAAAGTAGATGGAATCCAGGACGGGGTGGCCCTGGCTTGGATACTGAGGATTATAGTGCAGTCCCAGAACCTGCAGAAATTGACAACACACCTCCCAAAAATTCTCAACCAAAGGTGAATTTGTGCAAATATTATGCTTGGGGCATCTGTAAGCATGGAATAACAGGGGAAAAAATGGGACATGCAACTTTGACCATCCCAAAAAATGTAGCGACCTCCTGTCTAAAGGAGTGTGTCGTTCTTCTTTCTGTACTTTCTTTCACCCAAAAATGTGCCACTCCTCGGTCCTCCAGAAGCAGTGTTACAACATCGAGTGCCCTGCATACCATCTAAAAGGGACCAGGAGGCACAGACCCCACAAGACAAACAATAGTAGCTACGACAACCCAACTCCAGGTGATTTTTTAGTGGCAGGAAACGAAAAAAGAAAATGGAAGGAAATAAAAAAAACAGTCCACCACCTTGGAGCCTTGTTGGACTGGAGGCGCAGCCAGTGGCCACCCATGGCCCTCCAGAATTACAACTACTGATGCCAATAACAAAATCCCTCCAACAAACACAGAATACAACCTCGTTCATATTTGCTAATATACAGGGCCTTAAGCCATCCACCAACAACAAAATACCTTCAATCAGTGGATTTCTAGAGGAGTCTAATGCAATGTTTGCAGCCTTCACAGAGACTCACACAAAAGATCACTTTGACAGTGAAATATGGATAAGTGGTTACAACCTTTTTAGATGCGACAGAAAAAACAGGCAACAAGGGGGGGGGGGGTTGGCCTGTATGTCAAAGAGTCCCTTATCTGCACGGAGTTGAACACCACAAATGAGGTACTTGAAGTTCTATCAATAAAGATCGAGAACCAAAACCTAGTCATTGTGGTTGTATACAAGCCACCAGATGCAACCTCACAACAGTTCAAGGAACAGCTACTGAAAATTGATTACTGTTTGGAAAACCTTCCAGCTCCATTCCCAAACATCTTACTGCTTGGTGATTTCAACCTAAGGCATACAAAATGGAAGAATGTAGCAAATAATGTTATAGCTGAAACAATCCCCGGAGGTACCGCAGATGAAAGGTCACACACACATGAGTTACGAAGTCTCTGCGAAAAACACACCTTAAGCCAGCAGATAGTGGAGCCAACAAGACTAAAAACACACTTGACCTTATCTTCACAAATAATGAGGACCTGATAAGAGACACAAGAATATCAAAAACAACCAATTCTGATCACAATCTAATCGAAGTCCAGACGTACATGTATAGGGGTCCTGATAGGCAGAATGCATGTACCTGTGAAGGTGTCTTCACAAAATACAACTTCAACAACAAGAACATCAACTGGGACCAGGTAAACCATGTCCTAAACGAAACATGTTGGGAAGATGTCTTAAATGACATGGATCCAAACCAGTGCCTTGAAAGGATCAACTTCCTGGTAGCCGAAGCATGTTCTAGGCATATTCCCCTAAGAAAGAAGAAGAGCAGGAGTAAACTGGAGAGAAAAAGACGCTCCCTCTACAGAAGACGACGAAGAGTCACTGAGCTCCTCAGGAGTGCTAGAATATCTGATACACGAAAGGAGGCGCTGACCAGGGAAGTGGAAACTATCGAACTTAAGCTAAATGACTCTTACAGGAACCAGGAGAGGCAGGAGGAGCTTAAAGCTATTAGTGAAATTGAAAGAAATTCAAAATATTTCTTTTCATATGCCAAAAACAAGGCAAATACCACATCTAGTATCGGGCCCTTACTCAGACAGGATGGGACTTACACAGATGACAACAAGGAAATGAGTGAAATATTGAAATCCCAGTACGACTCTGTGTTTAGTGAACCACTAATCGGTCTGAGGATTGATGGCCCAAATGATTTCTTCATGAATGAGCCTCAAAACTCCATAAATGTATGCCAGATTTCCGACATTACCCTAACTCCGATAGATTTCGAAAAAGCCATTGACAACATGCCTATGCACTCAGCCCCGGGCCCAGACTCGTGGAACTCTGTTTTCATTAAGAACTGCAAGAAACCCCTCTCGCGTGCCCTAAGTACACTATGGAGGAGGAGCTTGGACATGGGTGAAATTCCACAGTCACTTAAAACAACGGATATAGCCCCACTCCATAAAGGTGGCAGCAAAGCATTAGCTAAGAACTATAGACCAATAGCTCTGACGTCCCACATCATAAAAATCTTTGAAAGAGTGCTAAGAAGCAGGATTGCAAATCACCTGGATTAACAAAATCTGCACAATCCAGGGCAACATGGGTTCAGGGCAGGTCGCTCCTGCCTCTCACAACTACTGGATCACTATGACATGGCCTTGGATGCACTGGAAGAAAATCAGAATGCAGATGTAATATACACAGACTTTGCAAAAGCATTTGACAAATGCGATCATGGCGTAATAGCCCATAAAATACGTGCTAAAGGAATAACTGGGAAAGTGGGGAGATGGATCTTCAACTTCCTAACAAATCGATCACAAAGAGTAGTGGTCAACAGAGTTAAATCGGAGGCTGCCATAGTGAAGAGCTCTGTTCCACAAGGCACAGTACTCGCCCCCATCTTATTCCTTATCCTCATATCAGACATAGACAGAGATATACACCACAGCACCGTATCATCCTTTGCGGATGATACTAGGATCTGCATGAGGCTGTCATCTGCTGAGGACGCGGTTAACCTCCAAGAAGATATAAACAAAGTTTTCCAGTGGGCAACGGTAAACAGTATGATGTTCAATGAGGACAAATTCCAACTACTCCGTTATGGAAAACTGGAGGAGATAATAACTAGAACAGAGTATACTACTGACTCCGGCCATACAATAGAGCGGAAAAATAATGTAAGGGACCTGAGAGTAGTAATGTCTGAGGATCTCACTTTCAAGGATCACAACAGTGCCACGATCGCACGTGCAAAGAAAATGATAGGATGGATAATGAGAACTTTCAAAACGAGAGATGCCAAGCCCATGATGATCCTTTTCAAATCACTTGTTCTCTCTAGGCTGGAATACTGCTGTACATTAACATCTTCATTCAAAGCAGGTGAAATCGCAGATCTAGAGAGTGTACAGAGATCCTTTACTGCACGTATAAGTTCTGTCAAGCACCTTAACTACTGGGAACGCTTGGAAGCACTTGACTTGTACTCGTTGGAACGCAGGAGGGAGAGATATATCATAATCTACACTTGGAAAATCTTGGAAGGAATGGTCCCAAATCTGCACACAGAAATCACTCCCTACGAAAGTAAAAGACTGGGCAGGCGATGCAAAATGCCCCCAATAAAAAGTAGGGGCGCCATTGGTACACTAAGGGAAAACACCGTAAGTGTCCGGGGCCCAAAACTGTTCAACAGCCTCCCATCAAGCATTAGGGGAATTGCCAATAAACCCCTGGCTGCCTTCAAGAGAGAGCTGGACAGATACCTAAAGTCAGTGCCGGATCAGCCGGGCTGTGGCTCGTACGTTGGACTGCGTGCGGCCAGCAGTAACAGCCTAGTTGATCAGGCCCTGATCCATCGGGAGGCCTGGTCATGGACCGGGCCGCGGGGGCGTTGATCCCCGGAATAACCTCCAGGTAAAGAATTCTTGAGGATATTTAAAGCTAATACAACTGCAAATATAAACCTGAAAAATACTAAAAACTCGCATTAAATTTCCAGAGTCGGGTTCACCCTTAAATACTACACTGCGTGATGTCACAGCCGTCCGTTTGCTAACTACAGTTTCCTCATACGACCTAAGGTTTAGTTTATAACCTGAGATACGAAGTTTAGAATTGGCTTTACATTATAAACTCATGCAGGTGCTGTCCGTTCAGTCTTATAAAGACCATCCCCGAAACTGATTTCCACAATATTGCTGTGACAGGCGGGAAACAGGTACTATGTGGAACAGCTGAAAGTTGCCCTGTCACAAGGAAGTCGGGAAGTATTTCTTCTGTCTCAGGATGGTCAGGAAGTGGAAAGACCTCGAGAAAAACGTGATGGAGGCAGATTATATACATAGTTTTAAGAGTAGATACGACATGGTCCAGGAGACCAAGAGAGAGTAAACTTGGCAAACAGCAAATTGAAAGGCGGGGCCAGGAGCTGAGACTCGACTTTGCAACCATGAATAGGTGAGTACATATACATAAATTTATATCTCCGCATTCATACACACTAAAAATATTTACATATGTAAATGCACATATGTGTATATATGCGCACCCAAATGCATACATACGTGTAATGTATTCATAAGAAAGCGCACATACCTACAGAAATTCATACACACGAACAAACACACAAGTACACATTTTTTTTTATATTCAGCTGCACTGGAATTTTATGACTACAATGAGGTAGAGAAAACTGGGCTTGTGGAATACCAGGCTACCTTTCTCGGATCGCAAACCCACCTATATATATATATATATATATATATATATATATATATATATATATATATATATATATATATATATATATATATATGTATATATATATATATATATATATGTCGTGCCGAATAGGCAGAACTTGCGATCTTGGCTTAAATAGCAACGTTCATCTTGCCATATAGGACAAGTGAAAATTTGTGTATGCAATAATTTTGCCAAAATCATTTTGAACCTAACGAAAAAAATTTATTTCACTGTGCTTGTTTAGTATTAAATTATTGTAAACAAATCTAAAATATATTTACTTGGGTTAGGTTAAAATAAATTGTTCTTGTTATAACAAGGTTAGGTAAGTTTTCTAAGATTCTTTTGGTGCAAAATTAAATTTTTTTACAATAACATTAATGAAAAAATATATCTTTAAACGTATAAGAGAAAATTTTGGAAAGGACTTAATTTTAAATGAGTTCTTGCTAATTGACCAGTTTTACATATTCGGCACGACATATATATATATATATATATATATATATATATATATATATATATATATATATATATATATATATATATATATATATATATATATATATATATATATATATATATACATATATATATTGAGAAAGTTAAACATAAAATTATTTAATATTGTGTGTGTGTGTGTACTCGCCTATTTGTGGTTACAGGGGTCGATGCATAGCTCCTGGCCCAGCCTCTTCACTGATCGCTACTAGGTCCTCTCTCGCTCTGTTCTTAAGCTTTAATATACCTCGTCTTAAAACCATGCATGGTTCCTGCCTCCACTACATCTCTTGCCAGACTATTGCACGTCCTGACAGCTTCAAGACTAGATACTTCCTAACATCTGTTTGACTCATCTTGTGTGTGTGTGTGTGTGTGTGTGTGTGTGTGTGTGTGTGTGTGTGTGTGTGTGTGTGTGTGTGTGTGTGTGTGTGTCACATGTACACAAGAACACAGAGCCAGTAAATCAACCCTGGTTGGGAGGGGTGGTGGAGGAGGGATGGACCAATCACCTAATATGGCTTGCACGCACGCACGCACGCACGCACGCACGCACGCACGCACGCACGCGCACACGCACACGCACACGCACACACACACACACACACACGCACGCTACACCCGCCAGTGAAACCAGATGACACCTGCAACCTTCCCAGTAAATAATATATTAGAGACCGACGAAATTGTTGATTAATGCGGCACAGGTTATGAAGTGCAAGAAGAATTTATGATGCTTCTTGAAGCACCATGCGTATTATATATATATATATATATATATATATATATATATATATATATATATATATATATATATATATATATATATATATATATATATATATTCTTCTTTCTTTCAACACACCGGCCGTATCCCACAGAGGCGGGGTGGCCCAAAAGGAAAAACTAAAGTTTCTCCTTTTAGTCGCCATTTAATAGGCATTTTAGTCGCCTCTTACAATACGCATGGTGTGTACATATATGCTTGTACATGTATGTGTAGTGTGACCTAAGTGAAAGTAGAAGTAGCAAGACGTACCTAAAATCTTGCATGTTTATGAGACAGAAAAAAGGACACCAGCAATCTTACCATCATTTAAAACAATTACAGGCTTTCGTTTTACACTCGCTTGGCAGGACGGTAGTACCTCCCTGGGCGGTTGCTGTCTACCACCCTACTACCTATAATATTAAATATATATATATATATATATATATATATATATATATATATATATATATATATATATATATATATATATATATATATATATATATATAATATATATATATATATATATATATATATATATATATATATATATAATATCAATAACACCACTGCGACTAGCCGAGGATTCGAACCCATGTCGTTTTGGCCCGCCTCATGATGACCGAAAATCACACATGACATACGGACAGGAAATACAGTGGTGTGGGTGCCTCTGAGCTAATTTCATTCTAATCCCGTTTGGTGTACTAGCCTTCACAAGCAGTATTTTATATTATTGTAACTACAAACGAGTGGTATTGAATTAATAACAACACTGCGACTAGCGGAGCATGAATCCATTAAAAATTAAGTCCTTTCTCAAAATTTTCTTATACATTTAAAGACATATTTTTTTTAATTTGTGTTAATGCAAAAATTAATAATTTTACACCAAAAGAACCTTAGAAAACTTACCGAACCTTATTATTACAAGCGCAATTTAATTTAGCATAATCCAACTAAATATATTTTGGATAAGTTTGCAATAATTTATTAATAAACAAACACAATGAAGAATATTTTTTTCGTAAGGTTCAGAATAATTTTTGCGAAATTATTTGATACACAAATATTCACTTGCCTTACTCAGCAAGAAGAGCGTTGATATTTAAGCCAAAATCGCAGTTTTACCTATTCGGATCATGACAGAAATGTTAAAAGCAGGGGGGGATATAGTGTTGGAGTGGTTGGTACTTTTGTTTAATAAATGTATGAAAGAGGGGAAGGTACCTAGGGATTGGCGGAGAGCATGTATAGTCCCTTTATATAAAGGGAAGGGGGACAAAAGAGATTGTAAAAACTACAGAGGAATAAGTTTACTGACTATACCAGGAAAAGTGTACGGTAGGGTTATTATTGAAAGAATTAGAGGTAAGACAGAATGTAGGATTGCGGATGAGCAAGGAGGTTTCAGAGTGGGTAGGGGATGTGTAGAGCAAGTGTTTACATTGAAGCATATATGTGAACAGTATTTAGATAAAGGCAGGGAAGTTTTTATTGCATTTATTGATTTAGAAAAGGCATATGATAGAGTGGATAGGGGAGCAATGTGGCAGATGTTGCAAGTATATGGAATAGGTGGTAAGTTACTAAATGCTGTAAAGAGTTTTTATGAGGATAGTGAGGCTCAGGTTAGGGTGTGTAGAAGAGATGGAGACTACTTCCCGGTAAAAGTAGGTCTTAGACAGGGATGTGTAATGTCACCATGGTTGTTTAATATATTTATGGATGGGGATGTAAAAGACGTAAATGCTAGGGTGTTCGGGAGAGGGGTGGGATTAAATTATAGGGGATCAAATACAAAATGGGAATTGACACACTTTTTGCTGATGATACTGTGCTTATGGGAGATTCTAAAGAAAAATTGCAAAGGTTAGTGGATGAGTTTGGGAGTGTGTATAAAGGTAGAAAGTTGAACATAGAAGAGAGTAAGGTGATGAGGGTATAAAATGATTTAGATAAAGAAAAATTGGATATCAAATTGAGGAGGAGGAGTATGGAAGAAGTGAATGTTTTCAGATACTTGGGAGTTGACGTGTCGGCGGATGGATTTATGAAGGATGAGGTTAATCATATGATTGATGAGGGAAAAAAAGGTGAGTGGTACTTTGAGGCATATGTGGAGTCAAAAAACGTTATCTATGGAGGCAAAGAAGGGAATGTATGAAAGTATAGTAGTACCAACACTCTTATATGGGTGTGAAGCTTGGGTTGTGAATGCAGCAGCGAGGAGGCGGTTGGAGGCAGTGGAGATGTCCTGTCTAAGGGCAATGTGTGGTGTAAATATTATGCAGAAAATTCGGAGTGTGGAAATTAGGAGAAGGTGTGGAGTTAATAAAAGTATTAGTCAGAGGGCTGAAGAGGGGTTGTTGAGGTGGTTTGGTCATTTAGAGAGAATGGATCAAAGTTGAATGACAAGGAGAGCATTTAAATCTGTAGGAGAAGGAAGACGGGGTAGGGGTCGTCCTCGAAAAGGTTGGAAGGGGTAAGGGAGGTTTTGTGGGCGAGGGGCTTGGACTTCCAGCAGACGTGCATGAGCGTGTTCGATAGGAGTGAATGGAGACGAATGGTATTTGGGACCTGACGATCTGTTGAATGTGAGCAGGGTAATATTTAGTGAAGGGATCCAGGGAAACCGGTTATTTTTATATAGCCGGACTTGAGTCCTGGAAATGGGAAGTACAATGCCTGCACTCTAAAGGAGGGGTTCTTCGGGATATTAGCAGTTTGGAGGGATATGTTGTGTATCTTTATACGTATATGCTTCTAAACTGATGTGTTCTGAGCACCTCTGCAAAAACAGTGATTATGTGTGAGTGAGGTTAAAGTGTTGAATGATGATGAATGTATTTTCTTTTTGGGGATTTTCTTTCTTTTTGGGTCACCCTGCCTCGGTGGGAGACGGCCGACTTGTTGAAAAAAAATAAATATATATAATGCTATAGGTTTAAAGCTTCCTTATGAATATAATAATATTTACACTTGAACATCAACAATAACATTATATAACCTAACTAAAAAATACAAGTTTACAGTACAAATTTTTGGATCTTGTATTTACAGAGAGAACCAGAAAATAAAATAACACAGACTTACACTAAACAATTACAATATTATTAAGATATAAAGAAGAATGTGTGTCCTCCTTTATTACCTTCATGACGCAGATCACATAACATTCACGGTGGTTAAACAATGAATCAACGCAGGAAAATGACTGGACGTTCTAATACTGACACGGTTAATGTAATGAAGAATATGTTGAAAGCACCAAATAATTTCAAAGATATGGAATTAACTTGGACTCCAATAAAACTTCTAGTTACGTGTAGGTGGCCAAGCGTTTGGCACTATCAAATAATTATGATGTTGGGAATGTTGTGCACCCACATAACCTTGGCAAATGTAAAGTAATCAGGTTTAATTCGACGAAGGGAATAGTAACTCCAATGACTTGTTTCAAGAACTTTTCTCCAACTTCAATACATCCCTCTTGAAGGGTAACAGGGAGAGGGGGAAATTATAATCAAGGGGGAAGCGCTAAACCTGTAGGATTATACAGCGCCTGTGGGGGGCTGTGGAAGGTATTCAGGCTAAATTCAGGGAACTAGAGCACAGATCCAATTCCCTAGATCAAGAGCCCCTCACCAGCATCAAGAGGGGAAGAGAAAGAGAGCGCGGGGGGGGGGAGCAGTACAAGCCCATGCCTCCCAGATATTAACATATAAACGACTCAAAGCAACACTTCGACAAATAATAATTTTACGCGCACAACCTAGGCAGCATTATTCCTCTGCCTTAACGACTGAGAACCACTTGTTTATGGTTTTACTGCTAGTCTTCACAATGTAACCAGAGAAAAAAAAACACATCACAGTAACATACACAGAACCAGAAAATATATCCATAGGCTGGAGGTCAATTATTCAAAAGGTCAAACATAACTTCGGTGATTATTGTGTTCTACTTAGAGATGAATACTGAAGAGATGCACTGTTGTGAACCCCACAGCGATATACACACTGCAAACTTCATTATTAGTAAATCATTATAATGTTCTGTTACGTTTAAACCCTGTCGACTGCAGGTGAGTCAATTACGGCAGCAGGTTAATTGTACACTAACATCAAGCATACTTTAATCTCAAAAACAGAAATTATGTTCAATATTTGAATATATTTTTGGTTTATTAAGGAAACGTTTCATATAGTGAAGGTCTCGGACAGAGATCGAAATATAGTCTCTGTGCACTTTGTTTTTCTTAATGTGGGTTTTCTCAAATCATCGAAGCGTGTCCACACACTTTGATGTTTCTATGCACACACACACATATGTGAGTGAATATTATGCAAAAGCATTCGTAACTTGGAGATAAGGTTGTGCAGAGTTACTAAAAGTATTATCCAGAAGGCTGAAGAGGGGTTGTTGAGCTAGTTTCCACATTTAGAGAAGATGGAAATAGGATCACTTGGAGGGCATATAAATCTGTAGTGGAAGGTGTGGTAGGGATCGTCCTATGAAGGTTGAAGGGAGGGGGTAAAAAAAAGGTTTTGTGTGAGAAGTGGTAGGGATCGTCCTAAGAAGGTTGAAGGGAGGGGGTAAAAAAAAGGTTTTGTGTGAGAAGGGCTTAGACATTCAACAAGAGCGTGTGAGCGTGTTAGATTAAGAGTGGAGGCAAGTGGTCTTATGACTTGGCTCCATCACGTCTTGCCAGAGGGGCAAGACAGTGATGGAGTGAGAAATGGTGAAAGTGTTTCTTTTTTGGGGTTACCTTACCTCGGTGGGAGACGGTCGGTTTGTTATATATATATATATATATATATATATATATATATATATATATATATATATATATATATATATATATATATATATATATATATATATATATATTATATTATATATATATATGTCGTGCCGAATATGTAAAACTGGTCAATTAGCAAGAACTCATTTAAAATTAAGTCCTTTCTGAAATTTTCTCTTATACCTTTAAATATATATTTTTTTCATTAATGTTGATGTAAAAATTTATAATTTTGCACCAAAAGAATCTTAGAAAACTTACCTAACCTTATTATAACAAGAACAATTTATTTTAGCCTAACCCAACTAAATATATTTTAGATTTGTTTACAATAATTTAATTCTAAACAAACACAGTGAAATATATTTTTTTCGTTAGGTTCAGAATGATTTCGGCGAAATTATTGCATACACAAATTTTAGCTTGTCCTATATGGCAAGATGAGCGTTGCTATTTAAGCCAAGTTCGCAAGTTCTGCCTATTCGGCACGACATATATATATATATATATATATATATATATATATATATATATATATATATATATATATATATATATATATATATATAGGTGTGTGTGTGTGTGTGTGTGTGTGTGTGTCGTGCCGAATAGGCAGAACTTGCGATCTTGGCTTAAATAGCAACGCTCATCTTGCCATATAGGACAAGCGAAAATTTGTGTATGCAATAATTTCGCCGAAATCATTCTGAACCTAACGAGAAAAATATATTTCAATGTGTTTGTTTAGTATTAAATTACTGTAAACAAATCTACAATATATTTAGTTGGGTTAGGCTAAAATAAATTGTTGTTCTTATAATAAGGTTAGGTAAGTTTTCTAAGATTCTTTTGGAGCAAAATTAAAATTTTTTACATTAACATTAATGAAAAAAATATATCATTAAACGTAAAAGAGAAAATTTTAGAAAGGACTTAATTTTAAATGGGGTCTTGCTAATTGACCAGTTTTACATATTCGGCACGACATATATATATATATATATATATATATATATATATATATATATATATATATATATATATATATATGTCGTGCCGAATAAGCAGAACTTGCGATCTTGGCTTAAATAGCAACGTTCATCTTGCCATAAAGGACAAGCGAAAATTTGTGTATGCAATAATTTCGCCAAAATCATTCTGAACCTAACGAAAAAAATATGTTTCACTATGTTTGTTTAGTATTAAATTATTGTAAACAAATCTAAAATATATATAGTTGGGTTAGGCTAAAATAAATTGTTGTTCTTATAATAATGTTAGGTAAGTTTTCTAAGATTCTTTTGGAGCAAAATTAAAAATTTTTACATCAAAATTAATGAAAAAATTATATCTTTAAACGTATAAGAGAAAATTTTAGAAAGGGCTTAATTTTAAATGAGTTCTTGCTAATTGACCAGTTTTACATATTCGGCACGACATATATATATATATTCTTCTTCTTTCAACGTACCAGCCGTATCCCACTGAGGTGGGGTGGCCCAAAAGAAAAAACTGAAGTTTCTCCTTTTAAATTTAGTAATATATACAGGAGAAGGGGTTACTAGCCCCTTGCTCCCGGCATTTTAGTCGCCTCTTACGACACGCATGGCTTACAGAGGAAGAATTCTGTTCCACTTCCCCATGGAGATAAGAGGAAATAAACAAGAACAAGAATTAGAAAGAAAATAGAAGAAAACCCAGAGGGGTGTGTATATATATGCTTGTACATGTATGTGTAGTGTGACCTAAGTGTAAGTAGAAGTAGCAAGACTTACCTGTAATCTTGCATATTTATGAGACAGACAAAAGACACCAGCAATCCTACCATCATGTAAAACAATTACAGGCTTTCGTTTTACACTCACTTGGCAGGACGGTAGTACCTCCCTGGGCGGTTGCTGTCTACCAACCTACTACCTACATATATATATATATATATATATATATATATATATATATATATATATATATATATATATATATATATATATATATATAATAGGTATGCAATTTAAATGCCTGTTGTCTCAAGACAAGGATCAAGCCAAGCAATTTAAAGACAAAAGCAAACACATGAGAGTAGTTTGTTTAGTACTCATATACTCCATTCACCAAAATATTTACAGTATATCAGTATATGCACTAATAAGAAGCACGAGAATGATAATCCACTCACTACAGTTGATTTTGCACCTAAAGTTAGACCAATGTGAAAGAGTGAATATGACCAGCGTTAGTGAGCGTCTGCCGCCCAGCTAGGTAGGAAAGCATAACCTCAACTCAGCTGGAAGTATACTCTCACTCTATTGGTTGGTTGAACTGAACAGTCTGCTAGAGCAGTGGGGCCCCTAAATAAACTGCTCCAGCTTAACTGTCAGATGGCTGGACTACAGAGAATGCCAACGGGCGTGTGATGAACGCCAAATAAATTGTAACGTACTTGACGCATGCCACATTCATAAATGTGTTTGAAATATAGGTTTTGTCATACATGATATTTTCATTCCTATTGCAAGGCTTTAAAAGTCTTTGAAAAATATTCACATATAGAGGTAGGGAAAGCAAATACTCGAATAGATCTAGGATGAAACCTTTAGATTTTTCCTTGAAGTCCATTTATTTTCTCAGAGGTTGTGGGTTCTCAGTCAGTACTTAAGGGGTACCTCCGTATATAATGTGTGTGTGTGTACTCACCTAGTTGTACTCACCTAGTTGAGGTTGCGGGGGTCGAGTCCGAGCTCCTGGCCCCGCCTCTTCACTGATCGCTACTAGGTCACTCTCCCTGAGCCGTGAGCTTTATCATACCTCTGCTTAAAGCTATGTATGGATCCTGCCTCCACTACATCGCTTCCCAAACTATTCCACTTACTGACTACTCTGTGGCTGAAGAAATACTTCCTAACATCCCTGTGATTCATCTGTGTCTTCAGCTTCCAACTGTGTCCCCTTGTTACTGTGTCCAATCTCTGGAACATCCTGTCTTTGTCCACCTTGTCAATTCCTCTCAGTATTTTGTACGTCGTTATCATGTCCCCCCTATCTCTCCTGTCCTCCAGTGTCGTCAGGTTGATTTCCCTTAACCTCTCCTCGTAGGACATACCTCTTAGCTCTGGGACTAGTCTTGTTGCAAACCTTTGCACTTTCTCTAGTTTCTTCACGTGCTTGGCTAGATGTGGGTTCTAAACTGGTGCCGCATACTCCAATATGGGCCTAACATACACGGTGTACAGGGTCCTGAATGATTCCTTATTAAGATGTCGGAATGCTGTTCTGAGGTTTGCAAGGCGCCCATATGCTGCAGCAGTTATTTGGTTGATGTGCGCTTCAGGAGATGTGCCTGGTGTTATACTCACCCCAAGATCTTTTTCCTTGAGTGAGGTTTGTAGTCTCTGACCCCCTAGACTGTACTCCGTCTGCGGCCTTCTTTGCCCTTCCCCAATCTTCATGATTTTGCACTTGGTGGGATTGAACTCCAGGAGCCAATTGCTGGACCATGTCTGCAGCCTGTCCAGATCCCTTTGTAGTTCTGCCTGGTCTTCGATCGAGTGAATTCTTCTCATCAACTTCACGTCATCTGCAAACAGGGACACCTCAGAGTCTATTCCTTCCGTCATGTCGTTCACAAATACCAGAAACAGCACTGGTCCTAGGACTGACCCCTGCGGGACCCCGCTGGTCACAGGTGCCCACTCTGACACCTCGCCACGTACCATGACTCGCTGCTGTCTTCCTGACAAGTATTCCCTGATCCATTGTAGTGCCTTCCCTGTTATCCCTGCTTGGTCCTCCAGTTTTTGCACCAATCTCTTGTGTGGAACTGTGTCAAACGCCTTCTTGCAGTCCAAGAAAATGCAATCCACCCACCCCTCTCTCTCTTGTCTTACTGCTGTCACCATGTCTTAGAACTCCAGTAGGTTTGTGACACAGGATTTCCCGTCCCTGAAACCATGTTGGCTGCTGTTGATGAGATCATTCCTTTCTAGGTGTTCCACCACTCTTCTCCTGATAATCTTCTCCATGATTTTGCATACTATACATGTCAGTGACACTGGTCTGTAGTTTAATGCTTCATGTCTGTCTCCTTTTTTAAAGATTGGGACTACATTTGCTGTCTTCCATGCCTCAGGCAATCTCCCTGTTTCGATAGATGTATTGAATATTGTTGTTAGGGGTACACATAGCGCCTCTGCTCCCTCTCTCAATACCCATGGGGAGATGTTATCTGGCCCCATTGCCTTTGAGGTATCTAGCTCACTCAGAAGCCTCTTCACTTCTTCCTCGGTTGTGTGCACTGTGTCCAGCACTTGGTGTGCCCCACCTCTCCGTCTTTCTGGAGTCCCTTCTGTCTCCTCTGTGAACACTTCTTTGAATCTCTTGTTGAGTTCTTCACATACTTCACGGTCATTTCTTGTTGTCTCTCCTCCTTCCTTCCTTAGCCTGATTACCTGGTCCTTGACTGTTGTTTTCCTCCTGATGTGGCTGTACAACAGTTTCGGGTCAGATTTGGCTTTCGCTGCTATGTCATTTTCATATTGTCTTTGGGCCTCCCTTCTTATCTGTGCATATTCGTTTCTGGCTCTACGACTGTTCTCCTTATTCTCCTGGGTCCTTTGCCTTCTATATTTCTTCCATTCCCTAGCACACTTGGTTTTTGCCTCCCTGCACCTTTGGGTAAACCATGGGCTCATCCTGGCTTTTTCATTAATCCTGTTACCCTTGGGTACAAACCTCTCCTCAGCCTCCTTGCATTTTGTTGCTACATATTCCATCATCTCATTAACTGGCTTCCCTGCCAGTTCTCTGTCCCACTGAACCCCGTTCAGGTAGTTCCTCATTCCTGTGTAGTCCCCTTTCTTGTAGTTTGGCTTCATTCGTCCTGGCCTTCCTGCTTCTCCCTCCACTTGTAGCTCTACTGTGTATTCGAAGCTTAAAACCACATGGTCACTGGCCCCAAGGGGTCTTTCATATGTGATGTCCTCGATATCTGCACTACTCAAGGTGAATACTAAGTCCAGCCCTGCTGGTTCATCCTCTCCTCTCTCTCTTGTAGTGTCCCTTACGTGTTGGCACATGAAGTTTTCCAGTACCACCTCCATCATCTTAGCCCTCCATGTATCTTGGCCCCCATGTGGGTCCAAGTTCTCCCAATCGATCTCCTTGTGGTTAAAGTCACCCATGATCAGGAGCTTTGCCCTGCATGCATGAGCTCTTCTGGCCACTCTAGCCAGTGTGTCAACCATCGCTCTATTGCTCTCGTTGTACTCTTGCCTTGGCCTCCTGCTGTTCTGTGGTGGGTTATACATCACTGCTATTACCACCTTGGGACCTCCAGAGTGAAGTGTTCCCACTATGTAATCACTTTCTTCTCCGCTGTCTCCTCTCTCCAGCTCATCAAAATTCCAGCGATTTTTGATCAGCAACGCCACTCCTCCACCCCCCCTGTTCCCTCTGTCTTTCCTCAGGATTTGGTATCCCGTTGGAAAGATGGCATCTGTTATCATACCTGTAAGCTTGGTTTCTGTGAGAGCTATGATGTCCGGTGATGCTTCTTTGACTCTTTCATGCCACTCCTCCCACTTATTTGTTATTCCATCAGCGTTTGTGTACCATACCTTCAGTTTCCTTTCCAACACTGTGGTTTGGGGGGCCTGTGAGGGTGGGAGACCTGGTGGCATACTGTGGGATTCTATAGCTCGGTGTTGGGTGGAGGCTGTGG
>NC_091346.1:6456344-6488844 GCF_038502225.1 Cherax quadricarinatus
TTCGTGTTCGTCTTCTTCTCATCCTCTAGACAGTGATCAAACAAAAAAAAAATCAATGCCAAAAACTTTAAAAATAAATGCCGAGGACTGGGAACAATAAGACGGAGTGCATATATTTTATTTAAAGATTTTTCTTGTTTGTCGTGGTGGATGAGGCAGTAAGATGGAGTGCTCTCTGGCCATGACCAGTCAATTCACTTCATGCAGAAAAGTGCATGTAATGCGTGTCCAGGGTCTACCACTACAACACCCGTGTGTCTATGTAATTATATATTTGTAATTACTTATTTGTAGTTACAGAAGCAGAGGTACGCTCGTTGTGTTCCTTCTTCAGTATTCTCTTTAGCATGAAAAAATTCCATTAGTTACTGACTTACAGCACTTACTAATCCATTAGTTTAATACTTTCCGATGGTCAACCACACTATTTGTGTGTTTGTGTGTGTTTGTGTGTGTGTGTGTGTGTGTGTGTGTGTGTGTGTGTGTGTGTGTGTGTGTGTGTGTGTGTGTGTGTGTGTGTGTGTGTGTGTGTGTGTGTGTGCGTCGTGCGTGTACTCACCTAATTGAGGTTTCAGGGGTCAAGACTCAGCTCCTGGCCCCGCCTCTTCACTGAACGCTACTAGGTCCTCTCTCTCCCTGCTCCATGAGCTTTATCATACCTCGTCTTAAAGCTATGCATGGTTCCTGCCTCCACTACCTGACTTGCTAGACTATTCCACTTCCTAACAACTCTATGACTGAAGAAATGCTTCCTAATATCCCTTTGACTCATCTGAGTCTTCAACTTCCAAGTGTGACCCCTTGTTTCTGTGTCCCCTCTCTGGAACATTCTGTCTATGTCCACCTTGTCTATTCCACGCAGTATTTTGTATATTGTTATCATGTCTCTCCTAACCCTCCTGTCCTCCAGTATCGTCAGGCCGATTTCCCTTAACCTTTCTTCGTAGTACATTCCCCTTAGCTCTGGAGCAAACCTTTGCACTTTCTCTAATTTGTGTGGGTGTGTATGGTATAAACCTTGGTAATAAATACTTGTCGGTATTTATTACCAAGGTTTATACCATGTACTCATCTAGTTGAGGTTGCAGGGGTCGAGTCCAAGCTCCTAGCCCCGCCTCTTCACTGGTCGCTACTAGGTTACTCTCCCTGAACCGTGAGCTTTATCATACCTCTGCTTAAAGCTATGTATGGATCCTCCTTCCACTACATCGCTTCCCAAACTATTCCACTTCCTGACTACTCTGTGGCTGAAGAAATACTTCCTAACATCCCTGTGATTCATTTGTGTCTTCAACTTCCAACTGTGTCCCCTTGTTGCTGTGTCCCATCTCTGGAACATCCTGTCTTTGTCCACCTTGTCAATTCCTCTCAGTATTTTGTATGTCGTTATCATGTCCCTCTATCTCTCCTGTCCTCCAGTGCCGTCAGGTCGATTTCCCTTAACCTCTCCTCGTAGGACATACCCCTTAGCTCTGGGACTAGTCTTGTTGCAAACCTTTGCACTTTCTCTAGTTTTTTTGCGTGCTTGGCTAGGTGTGGGTTCCAAACTGGTGCCGCATACTCCAATATGGACCTAATGTACACGGTGTACAGGGTCCTGAACGATTCCTTATTAATATGTCGGAATGCTTTTCTCAGGTTTGCAAGGCGCCCATATGCTGCAGCAGTTATTTGGTTGATGTGTACCTCAGGAGATGTGCCTGGTGTTATACTCACCCCAAGATCTTTTTCCTTGAGTGAGATTTGTAGTTTCTGGCCCCCTGGACTGTACTCCGTCTGCGGTCTTCTTTGCCCTTCCCCAATCTTCATGACTTTGCACTTGGTGGGATTGAACTCCAAGAGCCAATTGCTGGACCAGGTCTGCTGCCTGTCCAGATCCCTTTGTAGTTCTGCCTGGTCTTCGATCGAATGAATTCTTCTCATCAACTTCACGTCATCTGCAAACAGGGACACTTCGGAGTTTATTCCTTCCGTCATGTCGTTCACAAATACCAGAAACAGCACTGGTCCTAGGACTGACCCCTGTGGGACCCCGTTGGTCACAGGCGCCCACTCTGACACCTCGCCACGTACCATGACTCGCTGTTGTCTTCCTGACAAGTATTCCTGATCCATTGTAGTGCCTTCCCTGTTATCCTTGCTTAGTCCTCCAGTTTTTGCAGTAATTTTTTGTGTGTAACTGTGTCAAACGCCTTCTTGCAGTCCAAGAAAATGCAATCCACCCACCCCTTTCTCTCTTGTCTTACTGCTGTCACCTTGTCATAGAACTCCAGTAGGTTTGTGACACAGGATTTCCCATCCCTGAAACCATGTTGGCTGCTGTTGATGAGATCATTCCTTTCTAGGTGTTCCACCACTCTTCTCCTGATAATCTTCTCCATGACTCTGCATACTATACATGTCAGTGACACTGGTCTGTAGTTTAGTGCTTCATGTCTGTCTCCTTTTTTAAAGATTGGGACTAAATTTGCTGTCTTCCATGATTCACGCAATCTCCCTGTTTCGATAGATGTATTGAATATTGTTGTTAGGGGTACACATAGCGCCTCTGCTCCCTCTCTCAGGACCAATGGAGAGATGTTATCCGGCCCCATTGCCTTTGAGGTATCTATATCACTCAGAAGCCTCTTCACTTCTTCCTCATTTGTGTGCACTGTGTCCAGCACTTGGTGGTGTACCCCACTTCTCCGTCTTTCTGGAGCCCCTTCTGTCTCCTCTGTGAACACTTCTTTGAATCTCTTGTTGAGTTCCTCACATACTTCACGATCATTTCTCGTTGTCTCTCCTCCTTCCTTCCTTAGCCTGATTACCTGGTTCTTGACTGTTGTTTTCCTCCTGATGTGGCTGTATAACAGCTTTGGGTCAGATTTGGCTTTCGCTGCTGTCATTTTCATATTGTCGTTGGGCCGCCCTTCTCATCTGTGCATATTCATTTCTGGCTCTACGACTGCTCTCCTTATTCTCCTGGGTCCTTTGCCTTCTATATTTCTTCCATTCCCTAGCACACTTGGTTTTTGCCTCCCTGCACCTTTGGGTGAACCATGGGCTCATCCTGGCTTTTTCATTATTCCTGTTACCCTTGGGTACAAACCTCCCCTCAGCCTCATTGCACATTGTTGTTACATATTACTCATCTCATTAACTGGCTTCCCTGCCAGTTCTATGTCCCACTGAACCCCGTTCAGGAAGTTCCTCATTCCCATGTAGTCCCCTTTCTTGTAGTCTGGCTTCATTTGCCCTGTAGCTCTATTGTGTATTCGAAGCTTAAAACCATATGATTGCTGGCCCCAAGGGGTCTTTCATATGTGATGTCCTCACTATCTGCACTACTCAAGGTGAATACTAGGTCCAGTCTTGCTGGTTCATCCTCTCCTCTCTCTCTTGTAGTATCCCTTACGTGTTGGTACATGAAGTTTACCAGTACCACCTCCATCATCTTAGCCCTCCATGTATCTTGGCCCCCATGTGGCTCCAAGTTCTCCCAATTGATTTCCTTGTGGTTAAAGTCACCCATGATCAGGAGCTTTGCCCTGCAAGCATGAGCTCTTCTGGCCACTGCAGCCAGTGTGTCAACCATCGCTCTATTGCTCACATCAAACTCGTGCCTTGGCCTCCTGCTGTTCTGTGGTGTTATACATCACTGCAATTACCACTTTGGGACCTTCAGAGTGAAGCGTTCCCAGTATGTAATCCCTTGCTTCTCCGCTGTCTCCTCTCTCCAGCTCATCATCCAGCTGATCAGCAGTGTCACTCCTCCACCTCCCCCCTGTTCCCTCTGTCTTTCCTCAGGATCTGGTGTCCCGTTGGAAAGATGGCATCTGTTATTATACCTGTAAGCTTGGTTTCTGTGAGAGCTATGATGTCCGGTGATGCCTCTTTGACTCTTTTATGTCACTCCTCCCACTTATTTGTTATTCCATCAGCGTTTGTGTACCATACTTTCAGTTTCCTCTCCACTGTGGTTTGGGAGGCCTGTGAGGGTGGGAGACCTTGTAGTGTACTGTGGGATTCTATAGCTGGGTGTTGGGTGGAAGCTGTGAGTATGGATTGTAGTTTGTGTTGGGATGGTGTGATAGGTTGTGGGGTTCTGAGGATAGTTCTGTGTGTGCTTGGAAATAAATGGTATAAAATACCGACACAATGGAAATATAAACACATGCAGTATAATGTGATCCTTTATTGACAACGTTTCACCCACACAGTGGGCTTTTTCAAGTCACACACAGATCTACCTGGGGTGGAAGGTATGGGAGTATTTATAGTCATGTTCAGAATGTTGAGGTCAGGTGGAGAATGCTGCATCTGATGATCTACCGGGTGGGGTTATAGAGTCTTGGGTAGCTTGGCAGGGGTATTGGACAAGTTGTGAGTAGACCTTCTGCAGTGTTCTATGTTCTTATGTGGGATAGCGATGAAGAATTTTCTTGGCGAGTGGTTCAGCTATGTTATAGAAGCCGTTGTTCTGGTTTAAATTGTTGGTTATAGAGATAAGCGATGATTCCAGGATTCTTCGGTATTGAGTGTTGTCTTCTGTGGCGATAAGTCTTGAGTTTCTGTAGTTAATTAAATGGTTGTGTGAATTGCGATGTTGTACACAGGCATTCCTTGTATCGTCAGTCTTGCTTGCATATTGGTGTTCTGAAATACGTGTTTGGAGGTCTCTTGATGTTTCGCCCACATATAATTTGTTGCAGTCATTACAAGGGATTATGTATACCCCTGCAGAGGATGGAGGCTTGTCCTGTCTACTACTGGTGATGTCCTTGATGGTCGTGGTTGTGGAGGTAGATACTTGGAATGATGTATTGGAAAAGATGTTGGAAACATGTTTGGCAATGGAGTTGGTGGGGAGGACTATGTATCTCTTCTCGGCAGTGTCTTCTCTGGGGGTGTTGAAGATGTTTAATGCCCGCCGTCTGCAGTCTCTGATGAAGTGACGAGGATAGTGGACTTTAGAAAATACTTGTTCAATTATAGTGCATTCTTCCTCAAGGAACTCATTCTGCGTGCACTCAGAATCTGCAGCAATGAGTTCCTTGAGGAAGAATGCACTATAATTGAACAAGTATTTTCTAAACTCCACTATCCTCGTCACTTCATCAGAGACTGCAGACGGCGGGCATTAAACATCTTCAACACACCCAGAGAAGACACTGCCGAGAAGAGATACATAGTCCTCCCCACCAACTCCATTGCCAAACATGTTTCCAACATCTTTTCCAATACATCATTCCAAGTATCTACCTCCACAACCACGACCATCAAGGACATCACCAGTAGTAGACAGGACAAGCCTCCATCCTCTGCAGGGGTATACATAATCCCTTGTAATGACTGCAACAAATTATATGTGGGCGAAACATCAAGAGACCTCCAAACACGTATTTCAGAACACCAATATGCAAGCAGGACTGACGATACAAGGAATGCCTGTGTACAACATCGCAATTCACACAACCATTTAATTAACTACAGAAACTCAAGACTTATCGCCACAGAAGACAACACTCAATACCGAAGAATCCTGGAATCATCGCTTATCTCTATAACCAACAATTTAAACCAGAACAACGGCTTCTATAACATAGCTGAACCACTCGCCAAGAAAATTCTTCATCGCTATCCCACATAAGAACATAGAACACTGCAGAAGGTCTACTCACAACTTGTCCAATACCCCTGCCAAGCTACCCAAGACTCTATAACCCCACCCGGTAGATCATCAGATGCAGCATTCTCCACCTGACCTCAACATTCTGAACATGACTATAAATACTCCCGTACCTTCCACCCCAGGTAGATCTGTGTGTGACTTGAAAAAGCCCACTGTGTGGGTGAAACGTTGTCAATAAAGGATCACATTATACTGCATGTGTTTATATTTCCACTGTGTGTGCTTGCCCTTGCTGCTCTGTCCTGCTCTGATTGACATCTGCTGGTTCCGTCTTTTTTCCTTTCCTAGCTCCTTTCGCTTTTTTGTCCTCTCCCTCAGCTGCTGTCGTTCTGTTTGTGTTCTCTCTCTGTCTAAGAACACCCTCTTTTACTCTGCCGAGTACTTCAACCGTGGTTTCTCTTGGAGGATCCTGTTCCGCACTGTTTCTGTCCTGGGAATCAGCTTGATCGGTAGTTTTCTCCCCTTTAAGTACCCCCTATTCTCTGAAAATTTACAATCTCCTCCATGTCTTCTTCACCTATTTCTGTGATGATGTTCTCAATCTCCTTTCTTTCTGCCAGCCATCTTTCAGTGTGTGTCCTTTCCTCTCTCCTGAAGCCCATGGATAAACACTGATTTTGCCCTTTCCTCCTCCCATTGCCTTTCCCTCTGTGACTCTGGTTCCTGTCTGTACGTGGTCATTTTCTCCCTTGTTTTTTCCAGTGGCTCTTGGTAGCATGGTTGTGCCTCTGCATTTGACCTATCACCCTCTCCAATTGCACCCAGCTGCTCTCCCCTTACAGTCCTTGGCCCTTCTTGGCAGGCTGATATGACCTTAACATAATTCATGTCTCCTTCCTTCCTGTTTGGCCTCTCAGGTTCATATGCTGTGTCTTCTCTTGTCAATGTTCCTGTAACTCACTTCAGCCTGTTTACCTCATCTTCTAGGACCCTTATCCTGGCTACTGCAGTTTCGACTTGTGCCTCCCAATTCTTCTTCTCCTTCTCCAACCTCTTTTCCAATTTCACAGAAAGCTCTGTCTCCATTTTTTTCAGAAAGCTCTCCTAATTTTCTCTCCCACTCTTGTTCCATCCTTTTCCACTGCTCCTCCATCCACTCCTCTCTACCAGAACCATTCTCATCTGATCCCCGGTTCCTTAGAGTCCCTACCATTTTTTTTTCCATTTTCTTCCCTTTCTTTTTTCTTTTTTGAAAGAGAGAAAGGGGAAAGGTAGGAGAGAGAGAGGGGGGGAGAGTGAGAAGGGAAAAGGGAGGAGAGAGAGAGGGAAAGAGAGAGAAGGGAAAGGTAGGACAGAGAGAGAGGGGGGAGAGTGAGAAGGGAAAAGGGGGGAGAGCGATAGAGAGGGAGAGAGGGGAGAGAGGAGGAGAGACAGGGGAGAAGGGGGAGAGAGGGGGGAGATGGAAGAGAGGGGAGAGAGAAGATGGGGAGAGAGAGAGGGGAGAAAGATGGAAAATGGGAGAGGGGAGAGATAATGGGAGGGGGAAAGATGTTAGCGGGGGAAAGATGTTAGAGGGGGAGAGATGGGAGAGGGGAGAGATGTTAGAGGGGAGAGATGGGAGAGGGGAGATAGGTATAGTGAGTGTGTGTGTGTGTGTGTGTGTGTGTGTGTGTGTGTGTGTGTGTGTGTGTGTGTGTGTGTGTGTGTGTGTGTGTGTGTGTGTGTGTGTGTGTGTGTGCGTGCGTGTATGTGTGTACTCACCTAACTGTGGTTGCATGGGTCGAGACTCAGCTCCTGCCCCCACCTCTTCACTGATCGCTACTAAGTCCTCTCCCTCTCTGCTTCCTGAGCTTTATCATACCTCTTCTTAAAACTATGCATGGTTCCTGCCTCCACTACTTCACTTGCTAGGCTATTCCACTTCCTGATGACTCTATGACTGAAGAAATACTTCCTAACGTCCCTGTGACTCGTCGAGTCTTCAGCTTCCAGTTGTGACCCCTTGTTCCTGTGTCCCCTCTCTGGAACATCCTATCTCTGTCCACCTTGTCTATTCCCCGCAGTATCTTGTATGTCGTTATCATGTCTCCCCTGACCCTTCTGTCCTCCAGTGTCGTCAGTCCGATTTCCCTCAACCTTTCCTCATACGACATTTTCCTGAGCTCTGGGACTAGCCTTGTTGCAAACCTTTGTACTTTCCTCTAACTTCTTGACGTGCTTGACCAGGTGTGGGTTTCAGACTGGTGCTGCATACTCCAGTATGGGCCTAACATACACAGTGTACAGTGTCTTGAACGATTCCTTATTAAGGTATCGGAAAGCTATTCTCAGGTTTGCCAGGCGCCCGTATGCTGCAGCAGTTATTTGGTTGATGTGTGCCTCCGGTGACGTGCTCGGTGTTATGGTCACCCCGAGGTCTTTCTCCCTGAGTGAGGTCTGTAGTCTTTGTCCACCTAGCCTATACTCTGTCTGCGGTCTTCTTTGCCCCTCCCCAATCTTCATGACTTTGCATTTGGCAGGATTGAATTCGAGAAGCCAGTTACTGGACCACTTGTCCAGCCTGTCCAAATCTCTTTGCAGTCCTGCCTCATCCTCATCCGATTTAATTCTTCTCATCAACTTTACATCTGCGAATAGGGACGCTTCAGAGTCTATTCCTTCCATCATGTCGTTCACATATATCAAAAATAGCACTGGTCCTAGAACTGACCCCTGTGGGACCCCGCTCGTAACAGGCACCCACTGTGATACCTCTTCACGTACCATGACTCGTTGCTGCCTCCCTGTCAGGTATTCCCTGATCCAATGCAGTGCCCTCCCTGTTACATGCGCCTGATCCTCCAGCTTCTGCACTAATCTCTTGTGGGGAACTGTGTCAAAGGCCTTCCTGCAGTCTAGGAAAACGCAATCTACCCACCCCTCTCTCTCGTGTCTTACTTCTGTTACCTTGTCATAAAACTCCAGGAGGTTTGTGATACAAGATATGCCTTCCATGAACCCATGCTGGTTTTATTTATAATCTTGTTCCGTTCCAGGTGTTCGACCACTCTCCTGATAATCTTCTCCATGACTTTGCACACAATACATGTCAGAGACACAGGTCTGTAGTTTAACGTCTTCCATTTCTCAAGTAGTTGCCCAGTTTCAAGGGATGTGTTGAAGATTGTGGTTAGAGGCACGCACAGCATCTCTGCTCCTTCTCTAAGGACCCATGGGGAGATGTCCGGTCCCATCGCCTTTGAGGTATCAAGGTCACTTGGGAGCTTCTTCACCTCCTCCTCGGTTGTTCGTATGTCATCCAACACTTGTTGGTATATTCCATCTTGATGTTCCCTTCTGTGCTGTCTTCCCACAGCCCTTCCTGTCTCTACTGTAAAAACTTCCTTAAATCTCCTGTTCAGCTCCTCACATACCTCCTGATCATTTCTTGTGAGTTCTCCACCTTCTGTCCTTAATCTGATCACCTGGTCTTTGACTCTCCAGATAGCATGGCCGTGACGAACTCTAGCTCAAGTCCCTTCACTGCCGTCAATATATACCTAGTTGGATGAATCTTATTGTGGCTAGCTGGTCTAGTGGCTAACGCGACGGGCTGGAGTTTTGAGACTATGACCGCGGGTTCAATCCCGGCCGAGGGTATGGTTTGTTTGCAATCGTGTCATTACGATTTCTTGAGTCATGTTGACGGCAGTGAAGGGACTGGTCTTTGACTGTTGTCTTCCTCCTGATGTGGCTATACAAGTTTCGGGTCAGTGTGTGTGTGTGTGTGTGTGTGTGTGTGTATGAACTCATTTACCCTCCATGTCGGTGACAAGTTCATTTAGCTTCATCACCATTATTAAGTTTAAGAAGTGCCTCTTATTTTCTCTGAATATGCGTATGAAACACTCGTAAAGAAGTGCAACATCTTATTCATTCTGGACTGAGCTTCGGCAGACATGATAAAGCTTAATCCTAAACGAAAAGTTGTCTAAAATAAAGTCTTACTCTGCAGTATGTGCCTTTATACTCATTATCTTTGTCTTTATACCCACTTTGTCCGTGTCTTTATACCCACTTTGTTCGTGTCTTTCACGTGGCAGTCTGTCCTTGGCTATCATATCTATGAGTCGCAATACTATTTTTATTATACTCAGTGGGAGTGCTAAGCCTGAAAAGATGACACACAGTTTAGGTAATGAGAAATATTAAGACCCGATCTGAGGAAGGGGAGGGTAGTTCCAACTCCAAATATCAAGAAACCTTCACTAGCATCAAGTCTATGCATTGGAGTATTTAACACGTGGTCTTATCATTCATAGTAATGGTATACAATACCGACATGTATATGAGAAAGACATGCGCATTAGTTAAACATTATTTTCGAAACGTTTCGCTTGTTCTGTAGGCTTCTTCAATCGGATACAGAGGTGACTAAATATTGGAGAAACGTGGTGTTACATACGTCTTCACTGGTACTTGTGAAGAATCTCTGTTCACATCTTCAGGTGTTGGTCTTGTGTTTACCAATCATGAGTACGTGACAGATTTTGGATCTAAATATCGTACTGCTGACAACAAGTAAAAAAAAAAAAAAAAAGTTAGCAAAACAAACCTTTAATGGGACAACATTTCACTCTGTGTATAGTTTTATAAGTCATAACTGATAAAGCTTTATATGCAGCAAACTTTGTCCCGATAAGATATTATCCTGCAACTTGTGACTTCACGTCGCTGATTTTTCCAAATGTCAGGTTGTGCATGATGGTTACCGTGGCAGGACGTTGCCATGCTGTTTTCTATAAGTTGCTTTTCTCCGGTATGGTACACTATCTCCATTATTTTCTCTCCTACTCCCACTCTCACTATTTTATATTTGTTTGGGTTGAACTTAATAACCAGTTGTTTTTATCAATCTAGATCATGCAGTTTCTTGTAGTGTTCTTGAGTATACATTCTTCAAATTAACTTGGCTTCTGTCACAAGTCTTTAAGATAAGATAAGATTTCGTTCGGATTTTTAACCCCGGAGGGTTAGCCACCCAGGATAACCCAAGAAAGTCAGTGCGTCATCGAGGACTGTCTAACTTATTTCCATTGGGGTCCTCAATCTTGTCCCCCAGGATGCGACCCACACCAGTCGACTAACACCCAGGTACCTATTTGCTGCTAGGTGAACAGGACAACAGGTGTAAGGAAACGTGTCGAAATGTTTCCACCCGCCGGGAATCGAACCCGGGCCCTCCGTGTGTGAAGCGGGAGCTTTAGCCACCAGGCCACTGGTATTATATATTATATATATATATATATATATATATATATATATATATATATATATATATATATATATATATATATATATATATATATATATATATATATATATATATATATATATATATATATATATATATATATATATATATATATATATATATACCAGCAAAAATATATTGTAGTGCCTTGATGCCAGTGAAGGTCTTTTTGACCAAAGGAACTGAAGTTAACCTCCCTTTTCTTGCATCAATCTGATTACTTCCCATTTCTCAGGCGCTGTTCCGCCCTTAATTATAATACTGATTATGCTAACCAGTATTATAATTATGTAACCAGTATTATAATTATTTGGTTTAAACAGCAACGTTCTTCTTGCCGTATGAGGCAAGCGAAAATTTGTGTATGCAATAATTTCGCAAAAAATAATTCTGAACCTAACGAAAAAAAATATATTACATTGTTTGTTTATTATTAAATTATTGTAAATTATTATTATTATTATTATCACACTGGCCGATTCCCACCAAGGCAGGGTGGCCCGAAAAAGAAAAACTTTCACCATCATTCACTCCATCACTGTCTAGCCAGAAGGGTGCTTTACACTACAGTTTTTAAACTGCAACATTAACACCCCTCCTTTATTGTAAACTTATCTAAAATATATTTAGTTGGATTAGGCTAAATTAAATTGAGCTTGTTATAATAAGTTTCGGTAAGTTCTCTAAAGTTCTTTTGTTACAAAATTATTAATTTTTACATTAACATAAATGAAAAAAGTATATCTTTAAACATATAAGATAAGAGAAATTTTTTAGAAAGGACTTAATTTTAAACGAGTTCTTGCTAACTGACCAGTATATATATATATATATATATATATATATATATATATATATATATATATATATATATATATATATATATATATATATATATATATACATATATATATACACATATATATACACATATATATATATATATATATATACATATATATATATACATATATATATATATATATATATATACATATATATATATACATATATATATATATATATATATATATATATATATACATATATATATTATATATATATATATATATATATATATATATATATATATATATATATATATATATATATATATATATATATATATATATATACTATATATATATGCAGTAAGATCACAGTAAACAGGTGATTTCAAAATATGCAAAAAACCACTCTGAAAGAATAGAGAAATTCCAAGCGCTTTCGTGACTACTCATATTATCAAGAAACTATGGTTCCTTGATAATGTGAGTAGTCACGAAAGCCCTTGGAGTTTCTCTCTTCTTTCGGAGTGGTTGTTATATATATATATATATATATATATATATATATATATATATATATATATATATATATATATATATATATATATATATCGCCAATTTGTCAATATACACAGTTTAAGCCCGGGTCAGAACTCTACTCACTTAATACTGAAAATTTTAAATCATAAATTACAGCTAATATCACATGTCGCCTCAACTATGTTAAATGACTGAATACCTTAATGAGAGAATTTATAGTGAGACTTGAAATGTCTGGATGAGGAAGAAGAGTAACGTAGCATTCAAGACTCAGTATTATAGTATGAAAAAGACACATAAAAAGGTGTAATCTTTTATTATAAGGTTTCGTTCAGGGGGAACTTTATCAGATTATCAAAGCCTTAAGGAAGAAGGCCCCTAATGATGACCATGGGTTTTCAAAAGTATTCTGCTATTTTTTACTTTTACAAAAAGAGGCTCACAGCAGTTTTTTGAGTCTTCCCATGCACTTCTCTGCTCTCTGCCTCTTAAAACAATCAGTATTACCTGGAGTTTACCTGGAGAGAGTTCCGGGGGTCAATGCCCCCGCGGCCCGGTCTGTGACCAGGCCTCCTTTATTAGGTCCCACATTTTTCCTAATGTATATGTTAACACCTTGCGGGTGTTAGCACATACATTACATAACAAACAAACGTGTGTGTTTGCATGTGCCAATATTGTGAGGGAAATACAAACTAAAAATAAAATGTAATTGAGAGAGGAGGTGGAAAGGCTATATAAGATAGGTTGAACCAATGGTTACTAGTGTTCCACACCAGCATGTGCAAGGTAATAAAATATGGCGACGAGGAAACTCCAATAGACAGTTTATAAAACGCCCCAAAAAAAATCAAAGAAACAAGATATAGAAAATGAACATTACACCTCTCTTAAAATATTAAAAAAAAAAATCATAATAGGGCCTTTATGCTGTTTAATTTTTTACCTTGATAGTCCTATTTCTTATTACCCCAGAGGAAACAGGATACTCCAAACTATTTTATTAATAACATTAGAAAATTAGACTACAAATGCAGGCATATTTAAGAAAAGTCTTCAGGAATTTAGACTCCTTAAGAGGCAGGCACGTACGTTCCCCCGTCTTCTAATAACATTCTCATTTTTCCACTATGATCCACCTTGCCCGTAATTACTATAGCATTTGTTTTGTCTGTTTCGTAAGGTGAAGTTTAGGATCTTTCTTTAATTTATGGAATAATTTAACAAATCTTTGAAGACAATTGTTTTACCATATTATTCGTTAACTTATACCATGAATTAGAGAAAGATCCTACACATCACCTTTTGAAACAGACAAAGTAAAGCGATATTAGTTATGGACAACGCAGATTATAGTGGAAAAA
Source organism: Cherax quadricarinatus (assembly GCF_038502225.1). NCBI lineage: Eukaryota > Metazoa > Arthropoda > Malacostraca > Decapoda > Parastacidae > Cherax > Cherax quadricarinatus. Next base: position 6,469,944 of record NC_091346.1, read on the forward strand.
TGAGCATGTTATTAGTAGACAGGGGTACTTACGTGCCTCTTAAAATTACTATTGACAGCACAAGTGTGACCAACTTTTGAGTAAACAGCGTCGAGCTTCGAAGAAGGACTGAGTGAATTAGATCTCTTATTCCCTAGAACACAAAACATGAGGTGATATGATCGTACCATACAAAATACCTCACGTTATAGATAACGTACACGAGGACAAACTTTACCAAAGAAGATTGTCGAACAAGGAAACACGAATGTTAAGTACACAGGCATCCTAGTGACAGCAAAGAAGAAAAACATTTCACCACGCGAGCAGTAGAGGGAAGGGAATTACACAGCCACACACAAAATGACCCCACACACGAGATTTACAAGAAAATACAATAGACAGTTCACCCAGAGCTCGACCCCGCAAACCCAAATAGATAATTACATACATTTTTCCTCTCCTTTCCTTCCCCTCCATCCTCTTTCAAAGAAACGACTCATGCAACCCCCCTTCCCCAACTTGCCTGGCTACTTGCATCATTCACCAAATTTTTACCCAGCTCACTGTAGCTCCCCGCAGCAGGACGCTGCCGCAGTCCAACACCCACATAATAGCGCGCGGCCTCCTTCACTGCTGCCACATACTTAAAAAATATATATACAAAGAAATACCACTTCAATACTTAAAAATACGCCACATAATTTTTTCTGCTCGTCTTTTTTTTCATCTCAGGAGGAGGAGAAAGGAGACAACGGCCCCTCGAAGGTTGGACACCCAACCAGGAGGAGAGAAAACATTGAAGAAGACAAGGTTGTATCATCAAGAGGGCGGGGAATAAATAAATCCGCTCTCTGCTCTTAGCAGCGAATCCCCTGTGCCAGGTGCAGTAATACTCGACCGTATTATCAGGCAAGAGATAGACTGTCTTGCCCCGGGAACGTACAATGGCTGGTGACGGAGCAGGTTACAAGTTTGCTGGGCTCACCGCCCCACGGCGCTGTAATCACATAATTGATGTTCACTTTTCCAGCCCACGCTCTGCTCTGCTAGTGGGCTTGCTGTGGACCACGTCAACACTGCTTGTGGGCTTGCTGGTGACCACCGTCAACACTGCTTGTGGGCTTGCTGGAGACCACCGTCAACGTTGCTTGTGGTCTTGCTGGAGATCAAGTCAGCACTGCTTGTGGGCTTGCTGTGGACCACGTCAACACTGCTTGTGGGCTTGCTGGTGACCACCGTCAACACTGCTTGTGGGCTTGCTGGAGACCACCGTCAACACTGCTTGTGGGCTTGCTGGAGACCACCGTCAACGTTGCTTGTGGTCTTGCTGGAGATCGTCAACACTGCTTGTGGGCTTGCTAGAGACCACGTTAACACTGTGGGCTTGCTGGAGACCACCGTCAACGCTGCTTGTGGGCTTGCTGGAGACCACGTCAACACTGCTTGTGGGCTTGCTGGAGATCACCATCAACACTGCTTGTGGGCTTGCTGGAGACCACGTCAACGCTGCTTATGGGCTTGCTGGAGACCACCGTCAACGCTGCTTGTGGTCTTGCTGGAGATCACCGTCAACACTGCTTGTGGGCTTGCTGGAGACCACCGTCAACGCTGCTTGTGGGCTTCCTGGAGACCACGTCAACACTGCTTGTGGTCTTGCTGGAGATCAAGTCAACACTGCTTGTGGGCTTGCTAGAGATCACCGTCAACACTGTTTGTGGTCTTGCTGGAGACCACGTCAGCACTGCTTGTGGACTTGCTAGAGATCATGTCAACACTGCTTGTGATCTTGCTGGAGACCATCAACACTGCTTGTGATCTTGCTGGAGACCATCAACACTGCTTGTGGTCTTGCTGGAGATCACTGTCAACGCTGCTTGTGGGCTTGCTGGAGACCATCAACACTGCTTGTGGTCTTGCTGGAGATCACCGTCAACGCTGCTTGTGGGTTTGCTGGACAGCTCCATCAACACTGCTTGTGGGCTTGCTGGAGAGCACCATCAACACTGCTTGTGGGCTTGCTGGAGATCACCGTCAACACTGTTTGTGGGCTTGCTGGAGAGCACCATCAACACTGCTTGTGGGCTTGCTGGAGACCATCATCAACACTGCTTGTGGTCTTGCTGGAGATCACCGCCAACACTGCTTGTGGGCTTGCTGGAGATCACCGTCAACATTGCTTGTGGGCTTGCTGGAGACCACCGTCAACGCTGCTTGTGGGCTTGCTGGAGACCACGTCAACACTGCTTGTGGTCTTGCTGGAGATCACCGCCAACACTGCTTGTGGGCTTGCTGGAGATCACCGTCAACATTGCTTGTGGGCTTGCTGGAGACCACCGTCAACGCTGCTTGTGGGCTTGCTGGAGACCACGTCAACACTGCTTGTGGTCTTGCTGGAGATCACCGCCAACACTGCTTGTGGGCTTGCTGGAGATCACCGTCAACACTGCTTGTGGGCTTGCTGGAGACCACGTCAACACTGCTTGTGGTCTTGCTGGAGATCAAGTCAACACTGCTTGTGAGCTTCCTGGAGACCACCGTTAACACTGTTTGTGGGCTTGCTGGAGACCATCATCAACACTGCTAGTGGACTTGCTGGAGACCATCATCAACACTGCTTGTGTGCTTGCTGGAGACCATCATCAACACTGCTTGTGCGCTTGCTGGAGAACACCGTTAACAGTTTGTGGGCCTGTTGGAGACCATCATCAACACTGCTTGTGGGCTTGCTGGAGACCATCAACACTGCTTGTGAGCTTGCTGGAGACCATCATCAACACTGCTTGTGAGCTTGCTGGAGACCATCAACACTGCTTGTGAGCTTGCTGGAGACCACCATCAACACTGCTTGTGGGCTTGCTGGAGACCATCAACACTGCTTGTGAGCTTGCCGGAGACCATCATCAACACTGCTTGTGGGCTTGCCGGAGACCATCATCAACACTGCTTGTGGGCTTGCCGGAGACCATCATCAACACTGCTTGTGGGCTTGCCGGAGACCATCATCAACACTGCTTGTGTGCTTGCCGGAGACCATCATCAACACTGCTTGTGCGCTTGCTGGAGACCATCATCAACACTGCTTGTGGGCTTGCTGGAGACCATCATCAACACTGCTTGTGTGCTTGCCGGAGACCATCATCAACACTGCTTGTGCGCTTGCTGGAGACCATCATCAACACTGCTTATGGGCTTGCTGAAGACCATCATCAACACTGCTTGTGGGCTTGCTGAAGACCATCATCAATACTGCTTGTGGGCTTGCTGAAGACCATCATCAATACTGCTTGTGTGCTTGCTGAAGACCATCATCAACACTGCTTGTGGGCTTGCTGAAGACCATCATCAATACTGCTTGTGGGCTTGCTGGAGACCATCAACACTTCTTGTGGGCTTGCTGGAGACTACCATCACCACTGCTTGTGTTCTTGCCGGAGACCATCAACACTGCTTGTGGGCTTGCTGGAGACCATCATCAACACTGCTTGTGGGCTTGCTGGAGACCACCATCAACACTGCTTGTGGGCTTGCTGGAGACCATCATCAACACTTCTTGTGGGCTTGCCGGAGACCATCATCAACACTGCTTGTGGGCTAGTTGGAGACCATCAACACTGCTTGTGGGCTTGCTGGAGACCATCATCAACACTGCTTGTGGGCTTGCTGGAGACTACCATCAACACTGCTTGTGTGCTTGCTGGAGACCATCATCAACACTGCTTGTGGGCTTGCTGGAGACCACCATCAACACTGCTTGTGGGCTTGCTGGAGACCACCGTCAACACTGCTTGTGGGCTTGCTGGAGACCACCGTCAACGTTGCTTGTGGTCTTGCTGGAGATCGTCAACACTGCTTGTGGGCTTGCTAGAGACCACGTTAACACTGTGGGCTTGCTGGAGACCACCGTCAACGCTGCTTGTGGGCTTGCTGGAGACCACGTCAACACTGCTTGTGGTCTTGCTGGAGATCACCATCAACACTGCTTGTGGGCTTGCTGGAGACCACGTCAACGCTGCTTATGGGCTTGCTGGAGACCACCGTCAACGCTGCTTGTGGTCTTGCTGGAGATCACCGTCAACACTGCTTGTGGGCTTGCTGGAGACCACCGTCAACGCTGCTTGTGGGCTTCCTGGAGACCACGTCAACACTGCTTGTGGTCTTGCTGGAGATCAAGTCAACACTGCTTGTGGGCTTGCTGGAGATCACCGTCAACACTGTTTGTGGTCTTGCTGGAGACCACGTCAGCACTGCTTGTGGACTTGCTAGAGATCATGTCAACACTGCTTGTGATCTTGCTGGAGACCATCAACACTGCTTGTGATCTTGCTGGAGACCATCAACACTGCTTGTGGTCTTGCTGGAGATCACTGTCAACGCTGCTTGTGGGCTTGCTGGAGACCATCAACACTGCTTGTGGTCTTGCTGGAGATCACCGTCAACGCTGCTTGTGGGTTTGCTGGACAGCTCCATCAACACTGCTTGTGGGCTTGCTGGAGAGCACCATCAACACTGCTTGTGGGCTTGCTGGAGATCACCGTCAACACTGTTTGTGGGCTTGCTGGAGAGCACCATCAACACTGCTTGTGGGCTTGCTGGAGACCATCATCAACACTGCTTGTGGTCTTGCTGGAGATCACCGCCAACACTGCTTGTGGGCTTGCTGGAGATCACCGTCAACATTGCTTGTGGGCTTGCTGGAGACCACCGTCAACGCTGCTTGTGGGCTTGCTGGAGACCACGTCAACACTGCTTGTGGTCTTGCTGGAGATCACCGCCAACACTGCTTGTGGGCTTGCTGGAGATCACCGTCAACATTGCTTGTGGGCTTGCTGGAGACCACCGTCAACGCTGCTTGTGGGCTTGCTGGAGACCACGTCAACACTGCTTGTGGTCTTGCTGGAGATCACCGCCAACACTGCTTGTGGGCTTGCTGGAGATCACCGTCAACACTGCTTGTGGTCTTGCTGGAGATCAAGTCAACACTGCTTGTGAGCTTCCTGGAGACCACCGTTAACACTGTTTGTGGGCTTGCTGGAGACCACCATCAACACTGCTAGTGGACTTGCTGGAGACCATCATCAACACTGCTTGTGCGCTTGCTGGAGACCATCATCAACACTGCTTGTGGGCTTGCTGGAGAACACCGTTAACAGTTTGTGGGCCTGTTGGAGACCATCATCAACACTGCTTGTGGGCTTGCTGGAGAACACCGTTAACAGTTTGTGGGCCTGTTGGAGACCATCATCAACACTGCTTGTGGGCTTGCTGGACACCATCAACACTGCTTGTGAGCTTGCTGGAGACCATCATCAACACTGCTTGTGAGCTTGCTGGAGACCATCAACACTGCTTGTGAGCTTGCTGGAGACCACCATCAACACTGCTTGTGGGCTTGCTGGAGACCATCAACACTGCTTGTGAGCTTGCCGGAGACCATCATCAACACTGCTTGTGGGCTTGCCGGAGACCATCATCAACACTGCTTGTGTGCTTGCCGGAGACCATCATCAACACTGCTTGCGCGCTTGCTGGAGACCATCATCAACACTGCTTGTGGGCTTGCTGGAGAACACCGTTAACAGTTTGTGGGCTTGTTGGAGACCATCATCAACACTGCTTGTGGGCTTGTTGGAGACCATCATCAACACTGCTTGTGGGCTTGCTGGAGACCATCATCAACACTGCTTGTGGGCTTGCTGGAGACCATCATCAATACTGCTTGTGGGCTTGCTGGAGACCATCATCAACACTGCTTGTGGGCTTGTTGGAGACCATCATCAACACTGCTTGTGGGCTTGTTGGAGACCATCATCAACACTGCTTATGGGCTTGCTGGAGACTACCATCAACACTGCTTGTGTGCTTGCTGAAGACCATCATCAACACTGCTTATGGGCTTGCTGGAGACTACCATCAACACTGCTTGTGTGCTTGCTGAAGACCATCATCAACACTGCTTATGGGCTTGCTGGAGACTACCATCAACACTGCTTGTGTGCTTGCTGGAGACTACCATCAACACTGCTTGTGTGCTTGCTGAAGACCATCATCAATACTGCTTGTGGGCTTGCTGGAGACCATCATCAACACTGCTTGTGGGCTTGCTGGAGACCATCAACACTTCTTGTGGGCTTGCTGGAGACTACCATCACCACTGCTTGTGTTCTTGCCGGAGACCATCAACACTGCTTGTGGGCTTGCTGGAGACCATCATCAACACTGCTTGTGGGCTTGCTGGAGACCACCATCAACACTGCTTGTGGGCTTGCTGGAGACCATCATCAACACTGCTTGTGGGCTTGCTGGAGACCACCATCAACACTGCTTGTGGGCTTGCTGGAGACCATCATCAACACTTCTTGTGGGCTTGCCGGAGACCATCATCAACACTGCTTGTGGGCTAGTTGGAGACCATCATCAACACTGCTTGTGGGCTTGCTGGAGACTACCATCAACACTGCTTGTGTGCTTGCTGGAGACCATCATCAACACTGCTTGTGGGCTTGCTGGAGACCACCGTTAACACTGCTTGTGGGCTTGCTGGATACCAAGTCAATTATGCTTGTGGGCTTACTGGAGACCACCTCAGCACAGTGCTTGTAGAAGACGTGGGTTTCTACGTGGCAGTCTTCTTACTTTCTGATTTAGTTCTGTATCTTGCCGAACTTGGTGAATACAAATAGGAAGCGTGTCTGTCTCGCGCTCAGCAGTCGAAGTATCAAGCCTCCACCACGTCTTGTGCTGAATGACCCACATGGGCTTAGCGCTGAACATGAATTACTATTATTATCCGGTATTTACAGACTCCTAATGGTTATCATCCTAATCATGATTTTTAAAGAGGTGCGCCGGTAAGCCAGCGGAAGTCCTCGGTCAGATGACCAAAAGCTCCAGCTGTCGATCATATGACAGAGACCTGCGTCAGGAAACACTTGTCCTGTTTCCTGACAAATATTATACCTATCCGGTATCTTGTCAAATATTTTCAAGACACAACATAAGCTTGTGATCTCGCATGCGCTGCTGTTGGAGACAGAAACCTGGTCCAGGGCTGTGTAGCTTCAGCCGGCCCTCTTTAATCAAAGACATCATTTCACTGTTGTAAGGACAGTCAATGGGCGACTGATGAAGGCACCTTGAGTGAAATCATCTGCTCTCAATAGATGCCCGTTTTCTATTCGCGCGGCAGAAATTTCTATCCCCTTTCCTTATATTTATATTTTTTCGTTGCGGTATCTTAATCATAAGTGGTTATTTTTTTATGAGTAGAGAACAACCTAACCTAACCGAGAAATTTGCTGAAAATTTAAGTTTAAAAGGATGGATGTTTCAACATCAGTCCATTGCTATGATAGTAACATGTTTAAAAATAGAACTGACACTATACAGGGTAGATACAAATGTTGTATTGCCGACAACAGCGCAGAAAGGACATGCGTTACAGAACAAGGTTTGATTATGATGACATTTCTGTGTGTGTTGAGATTCATCAAGTCATAATTTAATGATCAAGACACAAGTGCATTACCTGGGTAGTTAAAAAGGACACTTGTGCATGAGTGTTTTTTTCACGGTATGATGGTATCACCAGCCCATTTACAAGCAATACACAACCAATACACATGTGTCTTACTCATCAACTTGTCAACTTGGCAGGGTGCTGACAAGTGGTAAAAAAAAAAGTAATTGCAATGGGCTCCTTTACTGGTTCAATGTTTCACTAATAGATAGGCCTTTTTAAATGAAACGCTGTACCAATAAAGGACTCAACTGAAGCTAGTGTCTTGATTACCAAGTCTTGACTCGATGAAACTATACAAAGCGAAACATTGTCCCAATTAAAGCGTGTTCTGCACCCTGTCTTTCTTCATGATGCAAGGTAGTGAGCTGGTTGACGCCAACCTCACAGACACAACTAGCCTCCTCACATTTGTGTGAAGCGGAAGGCTGTTAAAGGCTTTGCACTCTGGCAGGAATGCTGGTTTCTGTCTCATGAACACGTAACACGGCAGGCAAATCTTACATTCAGGATAGTTATAAATACTTTTAAACAATAAGCCAATAGCTGCACGGTAGACTGTTATCCCAGTCTACCGTGCAGAGGATGGTGGTACACCACAAGGTCTTGGGTGTGTATACCATCAAATAACCAACTTTTACACCATAGAGAGAACAAGTTAAGTTTCTAACGAACTATTTCAGTGTTTGAGACGATAATTTTCTTTATTATACAGAACTATACATCAATGAAAAAACAATACTTTTCGACAGAGAATATTGTTAATTAAGAAGACGAGTAGAGTACAATAAATGAAAACTTCAAATGAAGCGTATGGGCGACAGACCAAACACCTGCAGTAAATTAAAACAAAAAGCCTGGCGTTGGAGTCAGTAGTATCCACACTATTGTTATACCAACAATAGCAGCGAGGCCTGACCACCAATGATACCAGGAACCGCGCTCTAAAACAAACCAGTTTGCTAAATGCAACACCACCTTTTAATCAGAGCTCCTTTGCAAATCCCTCAGACCAGTGTGTCTTACATTAATATGTTTTTATATGTTTATGCAAGTAAATTCAGAAATTGTGTAAACAACTCACTCATTGCTTTTAAAACTATCCTTGACTCATACACCTAGAAAATACACGGTAGTCCTTAATTTAGATAAAATAGGCAGTTCTTCTCAGAAGATAGCGTAAATGTGGACTTCCAGGTCCTCTTACTTTCAGAAAAAAAAATGATTATAATGATAACCATAATTTTTAAAGGGGTGGACCGGTAAGCCAGATGAAGGACTCGGTCAATGACCAGCTGCAGGTCATCATATGACTAAGACCAGCGTTAGAAAGCACTTGTCCTGATTCCTGATATACGTCACCTAACCTAATCTTCTCTTACTGTTTGTCTGTCCCCATGGACTCCCATGTATTAATACTGATGATTAATCATTTTATAGTAATTAATACTTTAAATTAACAAGTTAATAAAATGTTGGGGCCCAATACTTGATTTATTGTTTGCCTGTGTAAATTTGTTTCACTGTCCCTCAAAGGATGAATATGTGATCCATAAGAAAGTATCACACAATTATCTATGGATACATTTAACCATCCCCATCCTCTCCTGACTCTCACCTTACCAAATCTCATCTCTTTATCTCTTCCAAATCCTTCCACACCTCTCTTTCTACCATATTAACCTATCCTATCATTTCATCCCACTACTCCACATACCAACTCTATCTTGTTCAAAATAGCATTTAAACCTGAAGAGTAAGACACATATGCAACAGTTAGGTAACCTTATTATTGACTGAAACGTTTCGCCTACGCAGTAGGCTTCTTCAGTTAAACACAGAGGCAGCAGGCGTGGAAATGAAGTAAAGATTAATGGACTGATTACATCATCTTTACTTCTCTTTCACGGCTGCTGTCTCTGTATTTGACTAATGAAACCTACTGTCTAAGCGAAACGTTTCAGTCAATAATAAAGATACCCAACTGTTGCGTGTGCCTTACCTTTGAGCTCTATCTTCCTCTTCAAAGACCCTCCATTCCCCAATTCCCCCACCATCCCCTCCTCGTCCCATCTACTACCTGTTGATCAAAGGTTTGCTTCAAGACTCCCAAAACCAGCTCAACAGTTCAGAAATGTTTGCTTTATTTTAAAATTTTCAACATTTCTATTAGGTTTTCGTAAAGTAAGCAGACACAATCTATAGGCTTTAACGAGCCTCGTGTAAACTATTGAGTTTAATGATCATCATGCAGTCTATAGGCCTTAATATCCTAAGGCAGTCTTTAGGCCTTAAACCTACTCAAACATCCGAGAATGACACAAAAAAACAAGTCACAACACAGTGGCTGGAACAAATTTCAACACACAATACCATGACTGGAACAATTCATAACTAACACACAGTTTGAAGAAATTTTGCTTTGATTATAAGCCCAGAGGGTTAGTAACCCAAGATAACTCAGTAAAGTCATTGAGTCATTGAGGTCTATCTCATTTCCACTGGAGTTCTTTTAATCCTCTGCCCCAGGATGCGACATCCAACAGTCACCTAATACCCAGGTACCAACTTACTGCCGAGTGAACAGGGGCTGCAGGTGTAGGGAAACATCCCAGACGACCTATCAGTTTTACTATATTTCAACTTTGAAGAAAAATCACGTGATATTTAAGTAATAATTAATATGCCATTACATGGCATATCAATTATATTAATTATTCACTCATATTGGTTGGTTGGTTAGAGTTAGAACCAATCGATGGCACAAGGGTCATTAAGGCTGCATTTCACCTGTACATCAATAGCCAAGAATATTAAAGTAGGTTAAAAGCAAACTCTCGGTGTATATACCCGGAGATATGTACCTTTCGGTGTGTAATATACACGGAGATTTGCACCTCTCAGTATATATACCCTTGACGCATTATGTTAATTCTTATTTTATTATGTTTAGTGATAAATTATATGAGCATCATTATGGCTGTTTGTCACCAATACACCACTGGTCAAGGATACTGCATTCTTCACTACAAACACTGTGTATAAATACTGAGATACAAACTCTTCCAAGTGTATGTACACTGCTGCTCTTAGTGAATACATGTCAAGAGAGATTATGCTCCACAGTATATATACAAAGTGCTTATGTTATTATCCAACAGATAGGTACATAAGGGTTACCGGAAACTTCCCCCCTCGTCTGGTTCACCTCAAGGAAAACCGCTAACTAAAGCTAAGCCAAATTTTAACAATTCGATTTTTTATTTTACACCAAAACTAACCTGTCAATCTCACCCACCTTTGAGATAATTTCCATAGCATAAAATAATTTAAATAATCTAATACATCTAAGAGCTTGAGTGACTTTAGTTAAGTCCCCGCAAGATGCCAAATCTTCAGTTAACTTGATCACAAGTTCATTAACTTTAATGAACTTGTGACCAAGTATAACAATTATGAATGGTAAACTCATGGGGGTCATTCAGCGCCTGGGGAATGGCAGGTAATCAGGATTCCTCCAAGAAGACGGTAGCTCCAATTTGCTTTTTTCCACTGACTCAAAAAAATAAAAAAATAAATTAAAACTTTTGATTCAAAATTCCCTTACCAACATCAACATATCCTCCAGGAAGAGGAGCCGGCTATCCAGCAGATCGCGCTATCAAACAGACGGGGGTTAAAAATAATATGTATAGTCACAGTTTTGCATATACTGGGCCGTTAGCCAGCTCTGACGTTACAAAAAGCAATATACTGTTTAAGTAGAGGTTAGACTAAGAGATAACGTCAGAGTAATGTAGTTGCTTCACTAGCAAGACGAGCCAGTGCAGAGAAACACTAATTAAGCATTCACAGCGCATCTCTTGCAAGACCGTATATCCAGTATACATGCATGCATCTACATATACTATATATGCATGCTTGTACCTATATATGGACACATATTTGTACCCACCCATGTATTTTTGTCACACACACACACACACACATACATATATATATACATATATATATATACATATATATATATACATACATATATATATATATATATATATATATATATATATATATATATATGTATGTATGTATGTATGTATGTATGTATATATATATATATATATATATATATATATATATATATATATATATATATATATATATATATATATATATATATATATATATATATATGCATGCAAAACAACCACTGTAAAAGAATAGTGAAATTCCAAGCGCTTTCGTGACCACTCACATTAACAAGGAACTATCAAGTTCCTTGATAATGTGAGTGGTCACGAAAGCGCTTGGAATTTCACTATTCTTTCACAGTGGTTGTTTTGCATATTCTGAAATCACCTGTTTACTGTGATCTTATTACACACAAACACACACACACAACAAGACTAGTCCCAGAGCTAAGAGGTATGTCCTACGAGGAGAGGTTAAGGGAAATCAACCTGACGACACTGGAGGACAGGAGAGATAGGGGGGACATGATAACGACATACAAAATACTGAGGGGAATTGACAAGGTGGACAAAGACAGGATGTTCCAGAGATTGGACACAGTAACAAGGGGACACAGTTGGAAGCTAAAGACACAGATGAATCACAGGGATGTTAGGAAGTATTTCTTCAGCCACAGAGTAGTCAGTAAGTGGAATAGTTTGGGAAGCGATGTAGTGGAGGCAGGATCCATACATAGCTTTAAGCAGAGGTATGATAAAGCTCACGGCTCGGGGAGAGTGACCTAGTAGCGATCAGTGAAGAGGCGGGGCCAGGAGCTCGGACTCGACCCCCGCAACCTCAACTAGGTGAGTAACTAGGTGAGGTGAGTACACACACACACACACACACACACACATATATATATATATATATATATATATATATATATATATATATATATATATATATATATATATATATGCATTTGGGAATCTTAACTGAGGAAACGTTTCGCCAACTAATGGCCTCTTCAGTCCAATGCAGAGAAGGACGGAGAGGGATAAGATGTTTTCAGACTGAACACGACTCCAGGCTGAGGGACTGATTACCTTATTCCCCTCCTTATCTTTCTCCATTCTTCTCTGACTGGCGAAACGTTTCTTCAGTAAAGATTTCCAAATGTTGCAACTTGTCAGTTTTCTACAACATTATATCACATAGAGGGGCGAGTCAGGTCAGGTGCTGCATGGGTTGTGGAGGAAATTTAGGTGATGGCAGTGTTCCACTTAGGGAGAATGTGTTTGGCCAGTATTTTTAAGATTATGAAGCTGCCTGTATTTTGAGTGACGGTGTTGGTGGCAGCAGATTCAAACATCGTGTCAATTTAAGTCCGATTCCTTGAAGACAGGTATTGGTTGGCTCATCCCAGTGGCAAAAGTATTTGTGTTGACTGATGCGTTGTTGTTGGTTCTTAGACGTTTCCTCCCCATATGCTTTATTTACTTCTTTCATATGGAACGGTGTAGATACTAGCGATCGATTCACTGTGTTGCGAGTTTTTGATTATAAGCTTCTTGAAGGTGTTGGAAGTAATCCTGGTTGTGGGGGTACTGTTTTTAGCAATAAGGCTGTGAATATTTTCCCTACTGGGAGAATAATGTGATGATCTTGAGTGTTTCTATGTCAGCTAGTGTGGAAAATTTTAATAACCTTTCTTCTGTAATCGTTGATGCAATGTGCTTACCAATTAAGCTTGATAAAAGTGTTGTGTATATAACTGAATTCTTCGAGGAAAGCATGGCTTGAGATTATGTGAACTCAAATAAAACTCTTTGATGACTCCTCTGTGTGTACGTTATGGAGTGATAAGTTGTACAGTGGGTTATCGTGGGTTCTCTGTGTCTTTAAAATACAATTTCTGATCGTTTATGAAAATTATATTATCAAGAAAGTGTGTGCAATTAATTTGTTCTTCCTCTTTGACGAATTTGATAGAGGGGTTCTATGGTGTTAATGTTGTTGGGAAGTACGGTTAGTGTCTACATGTCTGGACACAATGACCAGGATATTATCCACATATACAACTTTGCACCTCTGGGGATGTTTGGTTTTAACAGGTCCTCCTCCAGGTGTTTCATATATTGCACTAAGAGGTGAAGCCATGACCATTCCATATGACTGCCTGTACACTTAGACATAAAGAGAAGTCTCTGTCCCTGACTTCCGCTTGGCTGATTTCATAGGACTGAAAAATTACTTAGGTGGGCTGAACTGGAATGACCTGACTAAGGGTCAGGTAGGTTGTGATGGATGCCGATATGACGCTTTCCAGGGCATAGTTCTAGCTGCTCAGTCAAATTATGTTCCAAATAGGGAAATCAGATCAAACAAAAATGATCCTAAATGGATGAACAATAGATTAAAATATCTAATTGGTCAAAAGAGAGGCATATATAGGCAAATCAAAAGAGGAGAGGGGCAATTAAGAAATCGATATATTCAGTTAAAGAGAGAAATAAAAAAAGGAATTAGAAAAGCAAAAAGAGATTATGAGGTTAAAGTTGCAAGAGATTCGAAGACTAACCCAAAAGGATTCTTTCAGGTATACAGAAGTAAGATCAGGGACAAGATAGGCCCACTCAAAAGTTCCTCGGGTCAGCTCACTGACAGTGATAGGGAAATGTGTAGAAGTTTTAACACATACTTCCTCTCAGTTTTTACACAGGAGGATACCAGCGATATTCCAGAAATGATAAATTATGTGGAACAGGACGATAATAAACTGCGCGATTAGGGTCACAAGTGACATGGTCCTTAGGCAAATAGATAAATTAAAACCTAACAAATCCCCAGGCCCTGATGAACTGTATGCAAGGGTTCTAAAGGAATGTAAAGAGGAGCTTAGCAAACCTTTGGCTAATCTTTTCAACATATCACTACAAACTGGCATGGTGCCAGATAAGTGGAAAATGGCAAATGTGATACCTATTTTCAAAGCAGGTGACAGGTCCTTAGCTTCAAACTATAGACCAATAAGCCTAACCTCCATAGTGGGAAAATTTATGGAATCAATAATTGCCGAGGCAGTTCGTAGCCACCTTGAAAAGCATAAATTAATCAACGAATCTCAGCATGGTTTTACAAAGGGGCATTCCTGCCTTACGAATTTGTTAACTTTTTTCACTAAGGTATTTGAGGAGGTAGATCATGGTAATGAATATGATATTGTGTACATGGACTTCAGTAAGGCTTTTGACCGGGTCCCACATCAGAGACTATTGAGGAAAATTAAGGCACATGGAATAGGAGGAGAAATTTTTTCCTGGATAGAGGCATGGTTGACAAATAGGCAATAGAGAGTTTGCATAAATGGGGAGAAATCAGAGTGGGGAAGCGTCACGAGCGGTGTTCCACAGGGGTCAGTGTTGGGCCCCCTGCTGTTCACAATATACATAAACGACATAGATGAGGGCATAAAGAGCGACATCAGCAAGTTTGCCGATGACACCAAAATAGGCCGTCGAATTCATTCTGACGAGGACATTAGAGCACTCCAGGAAGATTTGAGTAGACTGATGCAGTGGTCGGAGAGGTGGCAGATGCAGTTTAATATAGACAAATGCAAAGTTCTAAATGTTGGACAGGACAATAA
Organism: Cherax quadricarinatus; assembly: GCF_038502225.1. Classification (NCBI taxonomy): domain Eukaryota; kingdom Metazoa; phylum Arthropoda; class Malacostraca; order Decapoda; family Parastacidae; genus Cherax; species Cherax quadricarinatus. Next base: position 6,485,045 of record NC_091346.1, read on the forward strand.
CCATGCCACATATAAACTAAATAATGTAGATCTTAATATTACGGATTGCGAAAAAGATTTAGGAGTTCTGGTTAGCAGTAATCTGAAACCAAGACAACAGTGCATAAGTGTTCGCAATAAAGCTAATAGAATCCTTGGCTTTATATCAAGAAGCATAAATAATAGGAGTCCTCAGGTTGTTCTTCAACTCTATACATCCTTGGTTAGGCCTCATTTAGATTATGCTGCACAGTTTTGGTCACCGTATTACAGAATGGATATAAATGCTCTGGAAAATGTACAAAGGAGGATGACAAAGTTGATCCCATGTATCAGAAACCTTCCCTATGAGGATAGGCAGTGGGTAGAATGAAAGGGGGTAAGGCAGCTGGGACTGATGGAATAAATATAGAAACGTTAAAAGCAGGTGGGGATATAGTTCTGGGGTGGTTGGTGCTTTTATTTAATAAATGTATGGAAGGCGGAAAGGAACCTAGGGATTGGCAGAGAGCATGCATAGTTCCTTTGTATAAAGGCAAAGGGTTTCAAAAGAGAATGCAAATATTATAGGGCAATAAGTCTGTTGAGTATACCTGATAGTGGATGAGAGAGTTATCATTACAAGAATTAAGAGAAAGACGGAGAGTTGGCTAGCAGATGAACAAAGGAGGCTTTAGGAAGGGTAGAGGATATGTAGCCCAAGTGTTTACAGTGAAGCATACAGATGAACAGTATCTAGATAAGAGTAAAGAGGTTTTTGTGGCATTTATGAATTTGGAAAAGGCGTATGTCAGGATGGCAATGTGGCAGATGTTGCAAATATATGGAATAGGAGGTAGGTTATTGAAATCCGTGAAAAGTTTTTAAGAGGATAGTGAGGCTCAGGTTAGAGTATGTAGGAGAGAGGGAGATTATTTCCCAGTAAAAGTAGGCCCTAGACAAGGATGTGTGATGTCACCGTGGCTGTTCAATATATTTATAGATGGGGTTGTAAGAGAAGTGAATGCTCGGGTGTTGGCAAGAGGTTTAGGGTTACAAGATAAAGAATCTAATACAAAGCGGAAGTTATCACAGCTGCTCTTTGCTGATGACACTGCTTTTGGAAGATTCTAAAGAGAAGTTGCAGAGGTTGGTGGATGAGTTTGGTAAGGTATGTAAAAGAAAATTGAAAGTGAATATAGGAAAGAGTAAGGTGATGAGGATAACAAAAAAATTAGGTAACGAAAGATTGGATATCAGGTTGGAGGGAGAGAGTATGGAGGAGGTGAATGTATTCAGATATTTAGGAGTGGACGTGTCAGCAGATGGGTTTATGAAAGATGAGGTGAATCATAAATTGACGAGAAAAAGGTGAGTGGTACACTGAGGAGTCTGTGGAGACAATGAACTTTGTCCATGGAAGCAAAGAGGGAAATGTATGAGAGTATAGTTATACCAGCGCTCTTCTATGGGTGTGAAGCATGGGTGGTGAATGTTGCAACAAGAACATAAGAACATAAGAAAGGAGGAACACTGCCTGGAGACCTGGAGTTTACCTGGAGAGAGTTTCGGGGGTCAACGCCCCCGCGGCCCGGTCTGTGACCAGGCCTCCTGGTGGATCAGCGCCTGATCAACCAGGCTGTTGCTGCTGGCTGCACGCAAACCAACGTACGAGCCACTGCAGCAGGCCTGTTGGCACATACTAGGCAGGTCCTTTACAATTCATCCCTGCTGGAGGCAGTGGAAATGTCGTGTCTGAGGGCAATGTGTGGTGTGAATATAATGCAGAGAATTCGTAATTTGGAAATTAGGAGGCAGTCTGGGATTACCAAAACTATTCTCCAGAGGGCTGAGGAGGAGTTGCTGAGGTGGTTTGGACATGTAGAGAGGAAGAATATAGAATGACTTCGAGTGTATAAATCTGTGGTGGAGGGAAGGCGGAGTAGAGGTCGGCCTAGGAAAGGTTGGAGGGAGGGGGTAAAGGTGGTTTTGTGTGCGAGGCTTGGACTTCCCGCAAGCATACGTGAGCATGTTAGATAGGAGCGAATGGAGACAAATGGTTTTTAGGACTTGACGTGCTGCTGGAATGTAAGCAGAGTAATGTTCATGAGGGGATTCCAGGAAATCGGCAGGCCGAACTTGAGTCGTGGAGATAGGAAGTAGTGTCTGCACTCTGGAGGAGGGGTGTTAATGTTACAGGGTTATAACTGTAGTGTAAGTGCGCCTCTGCCAAGACAGTGATGGAGTGAGTAATGGTGAAAGTTGGTGAATGTGAGTTGGACCTGACTCGCTTGTGCTAATAGGTCTGATGCTGTGCTCCTTAATTAAGTGGATGTGATCTGACCTGACGAGGTGGGTCATTAGTTTAAGCCAGGAGGTGACTTGGATGAGACTCCCTCGCATGGGCCAGTAGGCCTACTGCAGTGTTCCTTCTTTCTTATGTTCTTATTTTTTTACTAATAAGCTATATCTTAAGTATTTCTCCAGTACTGTGCTACTGTGTTCTGGTCAGCAATTTTCAATGTGGGAACGTGTCGAAGTTCATAAGTTATGGGTACGTATATATTACATATGTTAAGAACTTTTCCTCCCAATTCTCATATATAATTTAAGAATTAAATTTAGTAGGAATATTATTAGGTGAACTCCAAAGTTATCACATTAATTAATTTACAAAACTTTTTCGATTTTGTGCTTAGTAATGGTCTTTCTATGTAAATAGATAACAGTGAGTTATTGAATTTGACTGTTAAGACATTTCGTCCACCAGAGACATCATCAATTCACACAGTGAACAAGACCTGAGTGTTTATCGTGGTTGAAAAGAAGTCCTGAGGTGAAAGAATGATGTCTTGAAGTCATATGTGAGTAACCAACCGAGTGAGTGAGATTAGGTGATCACAGTGTCAGGTACTAGGAGAATAAGTCTCGCTAAAGCATCGGTTGTTGCTGGTTTTATTGATGGGGATTACATTTAGAGTATCTGCTGGGTGTAGCGTTAGAATTAGAGTTACGTAGCTGCATATTGTCGGTTTTCTTCTTGCAGTCGATTATGATATATTGCGAGTACTAAAGTTCAGTGAACCTGATTAATATATTTATATTCTTCTTCGAGAGACGCGGGAATGGAAGAGATTCCATCTGCTTTTAAAAAGAATCCAATGATGATTCTACACTCAGTTCTATCGTCGTGATGTGTATAATGTAAAAATCGAATTTTAATTTGATGGTTTATGGTAGACTTTGAAATTTATCGCCATCTTTTCCAATCAGCACGTCCAGGAAAGCAACCCGTTCGTTATTTTCTTCAAGAGTAATACTGACTGAAAGTTTTACCGAGATGATGTTGAAGAAGACTGTGTGTGTTAAAACGTCGGGAAGCAATAGGATTTCGTAGAAGTATCTCGGTCATTCACAAACAGATCAAATCACAAACCGATTTGTTAGTGACTTGATAAGGCCCATTGTGCAGGTGAAGCGCTGTCAATAAAGGATCGCATTATACTGCATTTGTGTCTTTATCCATCATATCTTATTCGTGTCACACCTTGTGGAATGTGAATTTTCAGTCTCTCTCTGATGTTCCATGTAACGCCGGCAGTGACAGCACTAGAGGGTGAACTCATGGCCAAGCCAAAATAATATGACTGTAATGAACACATAATTCAATGGTGTCAAGGAAATCTTGTGTAAGCAGGGGTACAATGAGCTCATGAATTTTCACACGGTAGTCAGTGGTTTGGGTACCTTAGTGAGCAAGGACATCACGTCTAATATACAAATAGCCCACATTTACAAAGAATGAAAACTTATGACGACGTTTCGGTCCATCCTAAATCATG